>NC_065523.1:1088536-1094207 GCF_006386435.1 Epinephelus moara | reverse complement strand
TGTAGGAATAACTTGTATAACGTTTTTATTAACAAATAGTAATATAAAACCTTGTTTTCCCTGTTTGAGACCTTAAAAAATAGACTGCGATTTATACGCCAGTGCGACTTATATTCCGAGTTTTACGGTAAGTGTATCTTTAAATGTTCTGAGTTGAACTGCCAGTCAGACTGATCTCCTTCACTGACGGGCTCCACTGTCTCCGACACCAATTCAACATGCTGAATTAGCCGAAAAAGTGCCAACATGGGCACAGTAGTGCCAATGGTGCAGGGCACACCTCAAAAACTAGAGTGACAAACATTCACCAATGGCCTGACATTGACCATCGGCCAACATCGGCATGGTGGGTCAGGGTCTTAAAACCCCAAGGCAAAGAGAACCAGGAGAGGATGCCCATTCTCTCCCTCTATATTATTTATTGAACCACTTGAAGCAGCCATTTGTCAGCATATCTACGACAGGTATCTAAACTAGGGCCCGACCGATTTATCCGGCCGGCTGATTTAATCGGCTGATTATAGCCATTAGAGAATAATCGGCAATTGGCACGCCGATGTTAACGCTTTTATTTTCATCACTAATAAAATGCAGGGAATATGGTATTTTACTTAGAAATGATGTCCTTGTGTTACTTTTTGCACTATAACCTACCTCTGTTAAATTGGCAATAATAAGAAGAACTCTGGTACTGTGAACATACATGTGAATGTCTTAATTCATATAGACTTCGTATGATTATTTTATTTCCCAGAAATTTACTGCCTTTTAGCACATCATATTATTGATTTATTTTGTGTTCAAAATGTTCATATGCTGCTTGTTCCACACAATTTCTGATAATAATAGTATTTGAAAATAGTGACATGTTCTTCCTTCAATTTATATCTTTGTAATGAGTGTTTTAAGTATATTTAAGCCATCAAAAGCAGGTATTTCGGGGATTTTTAAATTCAAAAACGTAAAAATTTAATCGGACGATATATCGGTTATTGGATTTTTTTTTTTCCATAATATCGGAATCGCCATCAATAGTATTTATGAAGATGCTTTTCCTGGAAAACCTTTGATCACTACAAGAATACATGCTGTTAAAACTGCAAGCTACTATTACTGGACCAAACCAACTCTCCTCAGACGCCCAATTGGAGGCAGTCAGGCATGTTTTTGGCCCTAATTCAGAGATCTCAAGCATGGCTTGGAGCAACTTGGCATGTTTAAACTGACAAAGGGAATACAAATCAACACGGCATGGTTTGACTTGCCGCAGCCAAAAGTGTCATTGGAAAAGCCTACAGCTTTACTTTTCACCCTTTTTCTACCTGGGAATGTTGGTGGCCTATTTTCAGTGGTAGAAGTAAGAACTCAGAACTTTTATTTCTAAAGCAAAACTATTCATTATTAGTTATTAATATCAAAACTATAAATATCCCACAGTAAAAGTCCTGCATTTAAATTTTAACTTAAAGAGTGAGAGGCATGATCAGCTCAGTGTACTCACATTTACTTAACATCTGTTCATGATGGAACTTTCAGTTCTAAAATAATGCCGGGTAGTTGAATGAATGCATATTTTAATTGTTATATTTTGTGAGTAAAATCTGAATCAGCAGTGTATCCAATAACATGTCTTTGTCATGTAAATGTAGTAGTACCATGTTTTTAATCTTAAGTACAACTACAAGTACACAATAAGTAGTATACCGCTGAGATGCACATATTTTGAGTGCCTTGGGACGTCCCTGAAAAAGACGTCATCTGGATGGCAGCACATGTTGCTCCAAAACCTGTATGTAACTTTCAGCATTCATGGTGCCTTCACAGATGTGAAGTTACCCATGATGCCATTGGCACTAACACACCCGATACCATCACAGATGCTGGCTTTGAACTTAAAGCTGGTAACATCTGGATGGTCCCTTTCCTCTTTAGCCCAGAGGACACGACGTCCATGATTTCCAAAAACAATTTGAAATGTGGACTTGTCAGACCACAGCACTCTTTTCCACTTTGTGTCAGTCCATCTCAGATGAGCTCAGGCCCAGAGAATTTGGTGGTGTTTCTGGATGTTGTTGATATATGACTCTCAGTTTGCCTTGTAGAGTCTTAACTTTGTAGATGCAGCGATGAACAGTGTTAATGGACAGTGGTTTTCCAAAGTGTTCCTGAGCCCATGTACAGTAGTAGTATACTTTATATTGTGATGTTAGTTCTTTATACAGTTGCAAAAGGATTCCCGCACACTCTCTAACTTGCAATAAATAATTTATTTACGACGTTTCGGTACTAGACCTTCATCAGGCAAACAATTTTCTGGTCATGAGAAGCCATCTTAAATAGGGAGTGGTCGTTTCTCCACAACCAATTCCATTCCCACATGCAAACAGAGGGACAAAATCATCATTGGGTCAATGAAACACACAATAAACAGAGACAGCAAAAAAACAAAGCTCTCTGTGTGACATCAATCTAAAGTAACCTACATTTCTAAAAGGGAATACAGAATATAGTAAATCGATTATAAATAAATAAAAAAATTTACAGCGAATGTAACAGATTCCCTTTATAAGTAGGCTGATAGGGGTATGTTTACATTATAAGTTAAAAACAGACATGTTTGATACAAAAAGACACATTGTTCATCAAAATATGCATATAATAACAGTAATCAAAGTTCATTTTGCTACAGAACTCCAGAACTCCACACAATTACAATAAATGATAGCAGCAAAAAAGTCATGGTGGCAGGGTTACCTGTTCAATGCCGCAGAAACGGCAAGAGGAGATAACATGGTGAGCATCATTAAAATGCACAGCCACGGGATGATCCTGGTCATTTCTACGTATTGAGCTTTTGTGTTCACTCATCCTCTGTTTCAGTTTCCTGGTTGTTTTTCCCACATAGGTAAGGCCACAAGGACAGCGTATCAAATAAATCACGTGTGTGGATGCACATGTGATAACGCTGTTGATGGGAAATAATTTGCCTGTGTGGGGATGGGAAAAATGGCTTGTTTTCATAGTGTTGTTACACTGTGCGCAACTACCACAACAGTAATTGCAGTTGGGGAGGGGATGCAAATGTGTTTGCGTTGCTCGACTGGATTTCATGTTATCACAAAGTTGGCGCGGACCAGATGATCCCTTATATTTCTCCCCCTTTTATTTACAAAGAGAGGAAGATCTTTGAACACGGAGGCAAGTTCGGGATCAAACTTTAGAATATGCCAGTGTTTTTGAAAAACAGATCTTATTGCGGCAGAGTGGGCAGAGTACTGAGTGGTACACATAACAGAGAATTTCTTTTGTTTTTTTAAAGGAGCTATATGTAAGAAATCTAAAGCAAATAGTCGTAAAATCATCCTAATATGTCACAGAGACTAAGGAATAATCTTCATATAACATACTGATCTCACAGACAACAATAGTACAGCCAGAATATTCACATTTAAAAAACATTTTTACAGTCCGCAAATCATGTTTNCCTCCACCGCTGTATCCTGGCAGCAGCGTTAGCAGCAGAGAAGCCGGACTTGCTCAAACGGTCTGCTGGAAAACCGAAGATCAAGGACGCGGCGACACGGCAGCCGCCCGTGGGCAAACAAATCAGTCTCCAGCGTGCCGCTGTCCAGCAACCTCGAATCTGTGGCAGTATTTTGAATTTGAGTGCAGTAACCGTTTTGGCCACATTCTTACATATAGCGCCTTTAACGCTCTTTTTTAGCAACTCGGAGCGTGTCTCAGTTCTTTATACAGTGCCACCCAATAGGTCGAAGGTCACAAGCATTCAATGATGGTTTTCAGCTTTGCACCTTACATGCAGAGATCTCTCTGGCTTCACTGAATCTTTTAATGCTATTATGGATTGTAGATGGTGAAATGCATATATTCTTTGCAGTTGTGCTTTGAGAAAGGTTCTTAAACTGTTGGACTGTTTGCCCACACAGTTTTTCACAATGTGACCATCCTTGCTTATGAACAACTGACCCTTTCGAGGATGCCCCTTTCATACCCCATAATGATACTATGAAGGGCTACCAATAAACCTGTTTACCTGTGAAATGTTCCAGGTGTTTTTTAAGCATTCCACAACTTTCCTAGACTTATGTTGCCCCTTTCCAGACTTTTTTGGAACGTTTGCAGGCATCAAATTCAGAATAAGTGTATATTTACAAAAACAATAAAGTTTATCAGTTTGAACATACACATACATATATCTTGTCTTTGTGCTGTATTCAGTTGAATATAGGTAAAGAAAGATTTGCAAATGATTGCATTCTGTTTTTTTATACATTTTACATAACATCCCAACTTTTTTGGAATCAGGGTTATCAAAGGCATGGGGAGGCAACCGAAAACCCTAAAGTATGTCAACCTGAGGCTTTAAAGGTCTAGTGTGTAGGATTTTGTGGCATCGAGGAGTGAGGCTGCAAATTGCTGTTACCTGAATCTTCTCCTGTTTGCTTTTTTTAATTAACTTAATCTGACTTTACTGTATTTGTCCTCGTTGTATTCTTTTATTCTCAATCATTTGTTTTTATGTAATTTGTGCCATAGAAATACTCGAAGCAGTGTGACACCCACAGCCTGGTGTCGTAAAATTCCGACTGCAGCCGGCATTCGGCTTCATTCGTAAAATCTCGACTGCAACCGGCAATTACCGCATGCATTTGTTTTGGAGAGCGAGAAGAAAATCATAAATGTTCTGGTGTAGCTCTGAATTTCTTATAAACTGAGGACAACTGCCTGCTGTATATTTGTGTTCATGGTCACAGTTACAGATAATTTTGTGGCGTTTGTTGTAACTTTACTAGACAAAAGCGGTTCACATCAGCTAACGTTACATTTAGCTTGCTTATAACTTCCATGTCGTCATATATTGAAGTGAAACAACGTCTAACACGTTGCGGTATATTCTCTAAATAAAAACAAAAATTACATACCTGTCGATTAGGAAAAGGGCCAACTGGGGATCAGTTTTAAAACCTTTCAAATCTCTCAGCTCTCTCCACTTGGTGAACGCCCGACCGAGGTTTACACGCGTTTGGGCTCGAGCCCTATCACTGTCCCGTTTAGCCTTCTTCTGTTCTTTTTCTTTTAGATGGTGCTCCTTCTTTATCCGCCATGACATCGAAAGTACAACCAAGTCCTTATAGGTACATCTGGTAAAACTGTTATGTGTTCAGCAATGCCCGTTGTGTATTGCTTACTCAAAGAACACTCTCTGTAAACAAGGCTCTTCTTCTTCTCTCAATTTATTGGCGGATCGCAAACAACTTCAATTTCAATTTCAATTTTATTTATAAAGCCCAATATCACAAATCACAATTTGCCTCACAGGGCTTTACAGCATATGACATCCCCCTGTCCTTTGGACCCTCACAGCGGATAAGGAAAAACTCCCCCAAAAAACACCTTTAACGGGGAAAAAAAACCCGGTAGAAACCTTAGGAAGAGCAACTGAGGAGGGATCCCTCTTCCAGGACGAACAGACGTGCAATAGATGTCGTACAGGACAGATCAACATAATAAATTAACAGTAATCCGTATGACACAATGAGACAGAAAGAGAGAGAGACAGAGAGAGAGACAGAGACAGAGAGAGATGCAGGACAGGCGGTAATGACAGTAGCTTACAACAACATTAATGAAAGTAATAATATTATAATTA
>NC_065523.1:1087393-1088402 GCF_006386435.1 Epinephelus moara | reverse complement strand
AATGTGGAGACGGTGTCTGCCTCCCGGACCGCAACAGAAAGATGATTCCACAGGAGAGGAGCCTGATAGCTGAAGGCTCTGGCTCCTGATCTACTTTTGGAGACTTTAGGGACCACGAGTAACCCTGCATTCTGCGAGCACAGAGTTCTGGTGGGATAATATGGCACTATGACGGAGCTTGACCATTTAGAGCTTTATAAGTTAACAGTAGGATTTTAAATTCAATTCTGGATTTTACAGGGAGCCAGTGCAGAGAAGCTAAAACAGGTGAAATATGATCTTGTTTCTTAGTTCCTGTTAGTACACGTGCTGCTGCATTCTGAATTAGCTGGAGAGTTTTTAAGGACTTACTAGAGCTACCTGATAATAGAGAGTTACAGTAATCCAGCCTTGAGGTAACAAAAGCGTGGACCAATTTTTCTGCATCTTTTCGGGTCAGGATAGGCCTAATTTTCGCAATATTTTGCAGATGAAAAAATGCAGTCCATGATGTTTGTTTTAAATTAGAATTAAAAGACAAATCTTGATCAAATGTTACTCCGAGGTTTCTTATGGTAGTGCTAGAGGCCAGAGCAATGCCATCTAGAGAAACTATGTCATCAGATAAAGAGTCTCTGAGTTGTTTGGGGCCAAGAACAATAACTTCAGTTATGTCTGAATTTAACATAAGGAAATTGGTGCTCATCCAGGTTTTTATGTCTTTAAGGCAGATATGGAGTTTAGTTAATTGATTACTTTCTTCTGGCTTCATAGATAAATACAACTGAGTATCATCCGCATAACAATGGAAATTTACAGAGTGATTTCTAATGATGGAAGCAAAAGGAAGCATATATAGAGTAAATAGGATTGGTCCGAGCACAGAACCTTGCGGAACTCCAAAACAAACTTTAGTACGTAAGGATGATTCATTATGAACGTGAACAAACTGAAAATGATCAGATAAATAAGATTTAAACCAGCTTAGTGCAGGACCTTTTAGGCCAATTAAGTGTTCCAGTCTCTGCAG
>NC_065523.1:1085778-1087016 GCF_006386435.1 Epinephelus moara | reverse complement strand
CCGTTTGTATAAAACTATGAAAACTATGGGTGGGTAATTGCGCTAGAAGCTCAGAGAAGCGTATAGGACTGCGATTCTGAGTCCTGATCTCAACTCTGGGTTGTCAGGGATTTGAATTACTAATAAAATTTGCCAGGTTCCTAGAAATGAGAGCAGCTCCATCCAAAGTGGGATGAATGCCGTCTCTCCTAATAAGACCAGATTTTCCCCAGAAAGTTTGCCAATTATTAACGAAACCTACATTGTTTGCTGGACACCACCTGGACAGCCAGCGATTAAATGATGACATGCGGCTAAACATGTCATCAGTGGTCAGATTTGGGAGGGTTCCAGAGAAAACTACAGAGTCCGACATCGTTTTTACATATTCACACACCGAGGCAACATTAATTTTAGTGACCTCCGATTGGCGTAACCGGGTGTCATTTCCGCCGACGTGAATAACAATCTTACTGAATCTACGTTTAGCTTTAGCCAGCAGTTTTAAATTTGATTCAGTGTCGCCGCTCTGGCCCCAGGGATACATTTGACTATGGCCGCTGGTGTTGCTAACTTCACGTTCCTCAGAATAAAGCTGCCAATAACCAGAGTTTTATTCTCAGCGGGAAAAGCGGTTGGAAACGTGAACAGGCTGGTGGTGAGCCGTGGGCTTCGGCTTGGAGCTGCACCTCTGGTGAACAGTTACCCAACCTCCTGGCTGAACGGGTGTTACCGGAGGACCGCTAGCGGAGGCTATGCTATGTTGCTCCGTACTGGCTACAGGGGGCTGGCTAACTACCGCAGCTACTGAATGGTTTTCCATGGTGCAGAGCCGCGCTTCTAATTCACTATGCCTCGCCTCCAACGCAGCAAATAAGCTACACTTGTTACAATTACCACTGTCGCTAAAGGAGGCAGAGGCATAGCTAAACATTTGGCACACCGAGCAAGAAAGAGCAGAGGGAGAAGCCATCTCTAACTGTTAAGCTAATGTTAGTCTGAGTGGGTGGAAGTTCGCTGCAAAGATCAGCCTCTCATTGGGCGGAACGAGCCACCCACTGAAGTCCTGCCCTACCACCTCCGGTTGCAGTTTTCAACACGTCCTTTACTAACTTTTGCTGTGTTTGATCTTGCGGGGATGTAGCCATTTTTCTGCCATGGTTCGCGTCCTGAAGGCAATATTTTTGTGGACGTGTTATACCAAAACCTGTTTCCCCCCGGCAATATTTTTGCAAGCGCACCGTTGCTGTGGCACCGCC
>NC_065523.1:1084331-1085616 GCF_006386435.1 Epinephelus moara | reverse complement strand
GGGCGTGCAGACTTACTTCCACCTCCGGGTGCCGTATTCTGGTTTGCTGACTTCCACTGTATCCGACCCGACCGAGGCTATGCTAAATAGCCATATAGAGAAAGGCTTTTTTGTCGCTGTTGGGTTCAAATAAATATGCGGATCTTCAAAGGGGGGTGATACGAACTAGGGACAGTTTTATAAATGGTAAAACGTTCCGCACAGCTACTTTAAATAATGTGTCTCTTTTAGACATTCTGTTTTTGGCTGACGGGTCCTTTGTTATGTTTATGTATCATTTTAATCGCTCATTGTTTCATTTCATAGTTCAGCTTTAATTTATATAGTTGGCTAGGTTAGAATATAATATTTAAAACCTAATTTCTGGTTTTAATATATTTAAACTATTATATTAATATATAATAAACTAATATGTTAATTTATAGTGTTTTCTCTTCTTCCATCTCTGCTTGCTGATTGTGTCGTCCCTCAGGCTACAACCACCCTGCTCTCCTCAAACTGATGTCCAATCCCAACAATCTGGTAGGTCCTCTTCACATCCACATAATGTATGTCATCTACTACACTGAGAGAAGGAATGGTATTGTTTGGGATTGAATAGCTCTAGTGTACACTAGTCCAATATGGTATGTGACAAGCTGCCAGTTTAATAGAAAGCAGTGGATCCTGTTAGATTGAGACAACCACATTTGTGACATTCCATCCTCATAATTTTTTTTAATTCAAGTGCTATTAGTTTACACTGTTAACACTCTGCAGCTTTCACTACCGTCATTGTAGCAAAGCAGCGTTTTTTCCATTTTGTTCCCATGACCGTGCCATCACAAATCTCACATCTAAAGAGAGGATTGTCCCAAAACATTATTAAATAACTGGCTAACACCTGACAAAATAAGGCATCACAACGAGGCTCAGAACATGGAGATATGTTTTCAGGTTCTTGGCGCACACTATCTGCTATAGCCACATAACTATACCACATATCCTATACATGGTATTGTGGTTTACTGCAGTCCAGTAGTATATTGTATTGAGGTAAAACTGTGTAAAAGGTTGACGCGAGTCAAGTTAAAAAAGAATTCTCATAAAAGTTTGCATTGCGCATTGTTGACCAAAACTGTAAAATGTGTCCGTGCTTGCGTAAATGTGTCAAAAATGTTTTCTCTTTCTTTCAGAGTACGCTTGTGAACCGACCCGCCCTGGGAATCCTGCCACCTGAGAACTTCCCAGACAAACTCACTGAAAGTCTTCTCTCAGTTAGTAAACCCTTTCCAACTCTGCTCAC
>NC_065523.1:1077449-1084272 GCF_006386435.1 Epinephelus moara | reverse complement strand
TCTCTCAGTTAGTAACCCCCCCCCCCCCCCCCCCCCCCCCCAAACACACACACACACACACACACACACATACACATACACACAAACACATACAAATGTACCAAAAATAATTCAAAATACTAAACAGTGGAGATAATAGTGTTATTGTCGGTTTTGTGATTGTTGTGATGAAATCTTAAATTTATGAAGCTGTTAAACGATGGTACTACAGTTAGTCTTCCCTCCTGTCAGGTGGCTCCCAGTGGAATGACTCGTGTTCAGACGATGGCCTGCGGCTCCTGCTCCAATGAGAATGCTTACAAATCAATTTTTATCTGGTACAGGGTGAGTGACAACATATTACCCATCTGTGTTAACTGTGGCGCCATGTCATTGGTCCGACAGCCCATTGGTCCGACATCCCATTAGCCCGACGTCCCATTGTTCCGATATTATACTAGGCTATACTGTATTTGTGTACCATAGAGGATCAGCAAACGCAACAAAAGTAGGCTACTGGTCAAGATACATGTGTCATAGAGAGGAGAGAATGAAACACCATGACCTCCTGTTGTTAACTCTGGGGTCCGGGTTGTGTGGGGAGCTCTCTGCGGTGCTGAACGGCTGCCGGCGGGCGTATTTCTGCCTTGATGGTGCGCCGCGACTGGCTCTGGGTCAGCTGCGAAAGGCTTTAGGCGAAGCAGGCTCACGGCTTATGTGTTTGCCACTTTCTTTTTCATTTTAACCCACACCATGATCTTTTCCTAACCCTAACCAAGTGGTTTTTGTGCCTAAACCTAACCAGACCTTAACCACAGGGCATCATGATGATTTCGGAACAATGGGACTTCGGAACAATGGGTTTAATATGGTCGGAACAATGGGATGTCGGACCAATGGATTGTCGGACCAATGGGCAGACCCCGTTAACTGTTACCTGGTGAACATGCTCTAAACCAAGGTGGTAGAAGACCATAGTACTAAAAATAGTATGAAGAAGTTTCACTGCTGAATCTTTTTATAACCTATAATATCTAAGGAACTCTTACCTTTCTTGCATTTCACACAGCACTTAGAAAAAATTTGAACATCCACAACTCCCGCCTCCCTCCAAAGTCCCATCCCTCTCCTCCTGCAACTCCACTTCCCTCCAAAGGCCTTCTCCCCCCTCCTCCATTACGTCCTCATTATGTCTAAGATAGACATAGGCGTTGGCAAGGTAACGTTAGATACACGGAAGAGGAGGGTGAGTATAACATTATAAATGCAACCCCGGAGTTTTAAAACTCCAGAAAAAAACCAGAGTCAGTGATGACTGATGAGTTTTAGAATAAGGTTACAGTGCTAACGTTAGATAGTAGCGTTAATGTTACTAGTAAGTGGAAACGCACAAGGAAGTTTTAGTTTAGGGTATGCGAAATGTCATTTCGTTTTTGTGCTGTGCATAAAAATGATAAATTAAGAAGTTCAGTTCAGTTCATCAATTCATATGACAACACAGCATCCAGTTGCTAGTGGCTAACGTTAGCCTACTGTAGCTTAGCCTCTGAAACATTAACGTTATCTTCCTTGTGCGTTTCCACTTACTAGTAACGTTAACGCTACTATCTAACGTTAGCACTGTAACGTTAATGTTTCAGAGGCTAAGCTACAGTAGGCTAACGTTAGCCATTAGCAACTGGACAACCAAATTGACCGTGGGGATCAGAGATAATCAATAATATGACTCTATTAGACTCTCTAAATTAAATAAAATGTAGGCTGTAAAGCCACCGGTATACCATATATATATGTAGAATGAGAAGGTGTGTGGAAACAAATAGTAATGCAAATAATTATACCAGAATGCACAGTACCAGTACAAACAACTCACAGTAAATTTTACCAATATGTACAGTATCAGTACAAACAACAGCAGACACAGTGTAATTATGCCAATATGCACATGTAAACAGTCCCGATTCTAGAAAAAACGATACCGTATGGAGACGATGCGGCCGGTTGGAGCTCAAATTGAATGGGAAACAAAGTTCAGTGTTCACTTAGCTGGGTGTAACTTAGCTGGGCAATGTCCGTCGATAGCTGCCTCCGTGAGAAGAGAACAGAAGGAAGGGAGGGGGTATCACTGTCTGAGGGGTGCAGTAGAATGGCAACGAGGATGTCAGCTGACCAACGCTCGCTACCCGGTCCCTGGTTGCGGCGATTTGTGATGCTGGCCAGCTAGGAATTAACTAGCAGCCAGTACAGTACAGTCCTCTCTCGTCTAGCTAAGATTTAGCTGTGTTACTTACTGATCCATTAGAAAGAAAGCTAGCTGGACATCAGTTTTGAAGCCTCTTTGGTCACGGAGCTCCCTCCATCTCTTGAACGCCCGACTGAGGTTTACTCTTGCTTTTCCTCTTCTTTTATCACTCTCCTTTTTGCTCTTCTTTGCCTCCTCAGAGGAGCTTGTTTTCTTTTGCTAGGCCGTTTTTCACTTGTCTCCAAACTTTGTCCATCTGCCATATATATTTAGAAAAATATGCTATCTGTCGCCTCATTAAGCGAATTTCTTTAAATTTGACACAAACGTCCACTTGGACTGAAGAATAAACTGATTAGAATTTTGTGATCAAAGGTCAAGGTCAGTGTGACCTCACAACATGTTTTTGGCCAGAACTCAAGAATTCATATGCTAATTATGACTAAACTTCACAAATGTATAATAGGATAAAATAATAAAGTGATGACGTTTTATATCCAAAAGGTCAAAGGTCAACTTCACTGTGACATCATAATGTTCTGCATAAAACACTTTTCTGGCCATTATTCAATTTTATATCTCAGGTACAGAAGAGGAGACATTCAGTCAGATACTGAATTGGTGACACTCATCTTGAAACTGTGCTGATTGTATAGATCTTTTGTGCTGCCTGGGGACAGTGGGTGTGAAGCATTCATGTTTTCACAGACATGGATTTAAAGTGTAAGAGAAACTTGACTGGTGCCCAAAGGCATACAACCGCAGGGCAGTGATCCTAGTTTTTAAATTAGTTTATTGTTTAGTCATCAAGAAAAGTATTTGATACATATAAAAACTGAAATATTATCTCAACAACCAAAAAAATGTTGCTTAATTTCTGTGAGGTCCCAACTGTGTGTTTGCTTTGCTACAGAACAAGGAACGAGGCCACAACACACCATCTGATGATGACCTCAGCACGTGCATGATCAACCAGGTGGCTAAAAGACATTTCACCACTTATCATATTAGTTTGAAGTTTCCAGCTATACTGTACTAAATGTTTGTATTTCTGCTTTTTCTTTGTTTCTCTGCTCCTCTTTCTTTCTCTGTGTGTGTGTCTGTCTCAGACCCCAGGTTGTCCAGACCTCAGCATTTTATCTTTTATGGGAGCTTTCCATGGCAGGACCATGGGTATGTTAAAAACTTAAACAAACACAACTCGTTGCTGTTCTCCAGTTGTGTTGTCACTGTGGTGAGATGAATAGGGGGCGGCAGTAGCTCAGTCCATAGGGACTTGGGTTGGGAACCGGAGGGTCGCCTGTTCAAGTCCCCGTCCGGACCAAAAATGTGGAGCGTGGACTGGTAGCTGGAGAGGTGCCAGTTCACCTCCTGGGCACTGCCGAGGTGCCCCTGAGCAAGGCACCGAACCCCCCAACTGCTCGGAGCGCCTGTCATGGGCAGCCCACTCTGACATCTCTCCATTTAGTGCATGTATAGGTCCAGTTTGTGCATGTGTGTGTTCGGACCTGTGTGTAATTGACAACAGAGTGTAAAATTGAATTTCCCCTCGGGGATTAATAAAGTATATAAAAAAAAATAAATAAATAAAAAAAAAATTAAAATGACTGCTAGATTGCAAATCTCATGTGAGCATCACAGCTCTTTCTGTAACAGTCATGTCCTTTTTGGATAGAACCAGAATGAAGCATTATCATGACAGAGACTTGTGTTTAAACACTGTTCACCAGCTCAGTCTCCAGTCTCAGTTGGTGGGTTCATTCTGCTGACTTTTAACAAACACACTAAAATGCATATTTGAAAATGGAAATTCAACACAACAGATTGGATTATGCTTTTGAAATAGATGAATTACAGCCACCTTTACATCTAAATGTCGTTGTCATAGACACACCAAGCCTGTGCAGGACACATTTGATCCTAATCACACATACTCATGCGCCTCCTGTGTCTCACACTTTGAGCTGAAGACTGACTTTTTTGCCTCTGTGCTGGCAATAGCCATGGTCACGGGCGTTATGTTTTAAGGTTGTCTGTACAGACACACGTATGGACATCCGTCTGACACAACACTTTTCCCTTGGTAAGGTTGCTTGGCGACAACTCACTCCAAAGCAATCCACAAGCTGGATGTACCATCATTTGATTGGCCGATCGCTCCATTTCCGAGACTGCAGTATCCTCTGGAAGAATTTACCAGAGAGAATGCACAGGAAGAGGCTCGCTGTCTGGAGGAGGTAAGCTATGTGTACTTGTGCACATGTGTGTGCGTGTTTGTGTGTAGGCGTAAAGGCAACATCTGTATGTGCACAGTCATAAAGTTGTGATGACTTTTGTATGAGACTTTCATCTTGTTTTTATTTTCTGGGGTGCGAGTCAGGAGAATACTGAGAATACTGAATGACTAAAATTCATCCAGTCAAACAGTCAGCCAACTCAAAGGATATATGCCCTCAGTATATTTTAAATCACTCATACATTCTTAATAAAGTAGGCATTTGTCACAAGACCCTGTTCTTCAAAAACCCACTAACACAGCATGGTTTTTGAAAGTTAGAAAAATGTTTTAAGAAATAAAAATTAGAGTTAATAGAGTTTGTATCACAATCCATGGAAAATATAAATATATAAGCACTCAGCCCTTTATGTAAAAGACAAAAAAAAAAAAAAATTTATTCAACAGGTGTTCAGTTTATTTCCTTGCCGAAGCTAGCAACAGCTCAATCCCAAAGCATCTGGCAGGAATTCAGTTAAGTCCATTTAAAGCCCAGTTCAGACCAAAGATTCATGACAAGACGAGTTGAAAAAGGCAACTACTTGCAGCGCATCGTTCTGCAGCGTTCTCAGAACGTGCCGGTTCACGCCAATGCAACTAGATGAGATGGTGTATCATCCCTATGCAACAACTCTCTGTACTTCTGTTGTGATTTCCAGGTTTTCGGGCTTATTTTGTTGCTGAATATAATTTGTAGCTTATTAAAATATGAATGAGGATAGTTATAGTGATATACTGGCTATAGTTATGATGAAACTGTGAAAAACAGAAACAAAATGAGCATCAAGCACATACGGCAAGCATCAGCAACGACCCACCATCCAACACCGGCAGACAGTGAGGATGGAAACAGAGGGCTCGGCAGGGACGGAGCACCTGCCGCTGCAAGCGAACATGCAGTCTGCAGTGATTTTGACTTGACCAGCAGACTTCACTACAAGTTCACTGGCTATTGAAACAGGTGATGTGCTTTAAGTTCTAAATCCAGCAAAAAAAAACGTGGTGATTTGACCAGCTGAGTTGCAGGTGACACCATCAGCCGGCTTGAGTCGAGCTCAGACCGGCCAGTTCACACCACTGCAACTTTTCTCTGCAACGTTCTAATGCGGATTTGTCTCATTGTGAATCTTTGGTCTGAACTGGGCTTTAAAGTTCAAAAAACGGAAATGGTCATCAGGAGTAAAGTTGAGCTCAAACCACTAGTGTTGTCACAATACTGGAATTTCAATAACTTGAAAAAAAAAATTACTATTCAGTATCATTTTTGATACCACTGGAAAAAATGACAGTTAGGGCATGCAATTTTTTTTATCAAAAGATAAATATAGAAAGGCTATAACATGACAACAATATATTTTCTCTCCTTGGTTAGTAGAGAGCAACAGAATGACTGTATTAAACATCAACAATAATGGATAGTGAGAAAGTGCAGCTGGCTCTGGTGTATCAATGCTGCACAGTATTTGAACCATTTCAAATATTCAGAATCATTATGTATCGATAAATCAATGTATTTGACAACACTACAAACCACCACTTTGAAGTAAAAAAAAAAAGGATATTATATTGTCGAGACATTGCCATGACATGTAATGCCAGGCAATACACTCTGTCATGTTAGTTGGAGTAGTATCAATAGCCAGCTCTCTGGAAGCTATCAACTACCAGTTGTTAGCATTTCTTTGTGGAGTCTGTTTTTGCTTGAATTGAGTCGTCTGAGGGATTAAGGTACCTCAACTGAATACACTAAATTTTGGGAGATTTTCTTTTGGTTAAAAAAAAAAAGTGTATTCAGATTTGGCCAGGGATTGTCACTGGGAGCTGCCTTGTGTTTTGGGTTTTGCGCCGTCATCATCACATTATAGTGCTCCTTGTGTGCTCTTCCGCCCCTACACTCAAACTCCATATTTAGAGCAAACTAGTTGTACTGAAGGTATAACTGGCAAATGCAGAGAAGTAAAAAGTAGAGTTCTGGTTTAAAAATATACTTAACAAAAGAGTAGAAGTACAGCTTTTAAAAAGGAACATGAAGAGTACTCCTTTCATAAAAAAATAAAAATACTGGTAACACTTTACAATAAGGTACACAAAATTAGAGTAGTTGCTGAGGAACTAATGAGGAACTAATGAGTAGTTACTGAGGAACTACGGTACACAAAATTAGAGTAGTTACTGAGGAACTAATGAGGAACGAATGAGGAACTAATGAGGAACGAATGAGGAACTAACTATTAGTTAATGGTCAGTTCCTCAGTAACTCATGATCAAATTTCAGAGGAGTAGTTACTGAGGAACTAATGAGGAACTATTGAGTAGTTACTGAGGAA
>NC_065523.1:1062076-1074977 GCF_006386435.1 Epinephelus moara | reverse complement strand
TACTCTAATTTTGTGTACCGTAGTTCCTCAGTAACTACTCATTAGTTCCTCATTAGTTACTCATTCATTCCTCATTAGTTCCTCATTAGTTCATCAGTAACTACTCTAATTTTGTGTACCGTAGTTCCTCAGTAACTACTCATTAGTTCCTCATTAGTTTCTCATTAGTTCCTCAGTAACTACTTTAATTTTGTGTATGTGCATTACTTGTAATGCGCTATTACTAACCACTGAGTCTCTGTAACAGTGCTATTGGATTTAAGTGCTGCTTTTGACACAGTGGACCATTTTGTTACAAATACTAGAAAATTGGATCAGACTCTCTGGAACTGTCCTCAAAGTCATACCTTCATGACAGGAAGTACTTTGTCTCGATTGATAACTATAAGTCAGAGCAGATGGCCTGATGTGGGGTCCCACAGGGGTCCATTTTGGGACCCCTCTTGTTTAATCTCTGTATGCCTTCATTAGGTCAAATCATACAAAACGATTACGTAACCTACCATAATTACGTAGATGACATGAGATTATACATACGTATCACTTTCACCTGGTGATTTTGAACCTGTAGAACATCTGTGTCACTGCAATGTGCAAATCAGTAATTGGATGCATCAAACTTTTTCTCCAACTCAACAAAAATAAGACCGATATAACTGTCTTTGGGCAAGGGAAGAAAGACAGACTGTAAGCTACTACCATTTAAAAAATATTTCTAGAGTCAGAGGAATAACATCAAAGCAAGACCTTGAAAGGCTCATCCAGGCCTTTATTTCGAGTAGATTAGATTACTGCAGTGGTCTGTTTTTAGGCCTTTCAAAACAAGCTGTTGAGCAACTTCATCTTATTCATAATGCTGCTGCTAGGGTCCTGACAAAAACCTATCTCACCTGTCACCCACACAGTTGATTTAAAGCTGAGCTGTGGCTCAGCACCCAAATATATCTCTGACATGCTTGTGACATATGAACGTCACAAGAGTTATAACAAAACATGGTGAAGCAGCATTTTGTTATCGTGTAGTACAAACCTGGAATAACCTTCAACATGAGGTTGGACAGCCAGGACTCCCAGCAATTTTAAGTCAAAGCTAAAAACATTCATTTTTTTACACTGCCTTCTCCACCCTGTAATGACTGCAAACTTATTTTTAAACTCCATTTTAAATAATCTTTTTATCTTTGCTTCTCTTGTCTGTACTTTTGTTGTTTTTAATGGTGATTTTTTTTTAAAATTGTAAATAATTTAGTAATTAATTTCACCTTTTATATCTTTTTTTCTCTTTTTTATTGTAAGTCTGTATCCTTTATAATGTTTTATATTTTATTGTTCTGTAAAGCACTTTGAATTGCCCTGGTGTATAAAATGTGCTATACAAATAAAGCTACCTTGTCTTGCAAACCTTGATATAATGCAACAATTGTTTTACTTTTTTTTTCGTCTCCAGGTGGAGGATCTGATCGTGAAATGGAGGCAGAAGGGAAAGCCTGTGGCTGGGATTGTAGTTGAACCAATCCAGGCTGAAGGCGGAGACAACCACGCCTCCCCAGACTTCTTCAGAAGCCTCAGAAACATTGCATGCAAGGTAACAGTGACCGCTATGGCAAAATTCCTTTAAAAGGGCTTCACTTGTTGCGCTACCTCTGAGTTGCATCAACTTGGTATACTGGTGTACTAGCCTCAGACACTATCACCAACTATTCCGAAAAAGAGGTTATAATAGCTGTCATTTGCAAAATAACATCATCTTACAATAGCGTAATAAATTGATATTAAAAAATGGATAGAACAATGTGATCTGACTCTGAATGCAGAGAGACCATCTTCTGAATGAGCAAAGAGGGCGCTGCACCAGTAGCGACTGGCAGAAGTAGTAGTGTATGTTTTTATTGTTTTTGTAGTGTTTAGTGTCGTTTTTGACTGTTGAATGAATGGCAATCAGTTAATCCCGACTGTCAACCATGGATGTGGCATATTGTTTTTTGCTGCTCATAACACCGTTTGTGGCAGTGTTTTCTCTGAATAAGTTTGACCAACCTCATGGACTTGAAGTACAGCTGCAAGTTTCTTCTCCAGTGTCACAACGCGAAGGCGGTGTTTGATGCAGGAGTGGTGATTCCACTGGTCATTTAGAGGAGAAAAATGCTGGCTCCAAGACAAACAATGTTTGTCCAAGAAAGCCGGGAAGGAGAGGAGGGTTGAGCCAAAGATTACGGAGACAGTAGCTGCGTTGGATTCCTCTGCCCTCTGTCATACTCGCCAACATGCAGTCATTAAGGAACAAAATTGATGAACTTCGGGGCATGTGTTAAGTTCCTTTCCGAGAATAGACACTGTTGTATCATTTCCCTCACGGAAACCTGCCTAAAAGACCACGATTCTGACACTGATTTGGAAATCAATGGCTTTGGGCTTCCCTGGCTTCTGGATGTGGATGCACAGGTGACAGGCAAGTCCCAGGAAGGGGGCATGTGCTTGTATGTTAATAACCGGTGGTGTAAGACGGTGGTTGTGAGGGAATCTGCGTGTGCTCCTGATATTGAACTCCTATCTGCGTCACTTAGGCCATTTTATTTGCCACGTGAATTTCCACAACTTTTTGTTACTGTTGTTTATATCCACCCTAAGGCAAATGTGAATAATGCAACGGCAACCTTGGTCCCAGTTTGTGGAAGGAATCCACAGTGGTGCCTGTGGCAAAAGTCAGGTCTCCAAAATCCTTCAATGGCCATCGCCTTGTGGCCTTGACATCCCTTGTTATGAATTGTCAAATCTGAACTTTTATACTCTTTACAGGACATGCTGTACCCCTTACAGTTTGTATAAAGGGCAACAAGGGGAGTGGAGGACGCTACAGTCATGGGCGTAGCGGATGCGGGGGACGCATGGGTCATGTCCCCCGCACTTCCCGTATCTGTGCCCTCTGTCCCCCGCACTTTTGACAGCCGTTACAACCGTTACAATTCGTTTTTTAACATGTGGTAACGTGTTTTCCCGAGCCGTCTTTAAACGCACCATGAGTAGACGGGCATACACATGCTGCTGTGTTGTGACCTGAATCAATCGCACAGACAAGACCTGTGCTGCCGGGCAGTGCAGCAAACCAGCCAGCCAGAAGCAAAAAACCTTGCACAATTTCATGGGCGTAACGGACGCAGGGTACGTGTGGGACATGTCCCCCGCACTTCCCGTATCTGTGCCCTCTGTCCCCCGCACTTTGACAGCCATTACAACCGTTCAATTAGTTTATAACATGTGGTAACGTGTTTTTCCGAGCCGTCTTTAAACGCACCATGAGTAGACTGGCATTCCGTGTTGTGATCTGAATCAATCGCACAGACAAGACTTCTGCTGTTGGGCAGTGCAGCAAACCAGCCAGCAAGAAGCAAAAAACCTTGCACAGTTTCATGGGCGTAGCGGACGCGGGGTATGCGTGGGGCATGTCCCCCACACTTCCCGTATCTGTGCCCTCTGTCCCCCGCACTTTGACAGCCATTACAACCGTTCAATTCATTTATAACATGTGGTAACGTGTTTTTCCGAGCCGTCGCACCATGAGTAGACTGGCATACACATGCTCCTGTGTTGTGATCTGAATCAATTGCACAGACAGGACGTGTGCTGCTGGGCAGTGCAGCAAACCAGCCAGCAAGAAGCAAAAAACCTTGCACAGTTTCTTCCAAACAAACCGTGTAAGTTGAGTAATGTTGTTGCATGTAGATAATGCTAGCTAAATGATGACTAATTAATAGATGCCAATATATCAAGTTAAGCTAGTTAACAGGAATACTAATGTCATTGTTACCTATCTTAAATCGCTTGCTAGCTAGTTTCATGCTAGGAAAAAACCCACTCCTTAATTTCAGAAGTTGTGCTCACTATTGCTTTGCACATATTTTTTTAATCTTTATTGTTACAATAGAAAGAGCAGGGTCAGGGAGGAGACAGTGGACCAGAGGCCAGCCAGGATGATCATGCAGGGTCTTCACAAGTGAGGAGAGATTATAACTGGCTGAGAGAAAATATCTATAGCATAAAAGTGACTTTGAGGTTAATTTCCACAGCTATGTCACCACTACTATTCCTAATTCTATTTATGAATTTTGCTTTGCACATTTATTATCTATATTATTACAATAGATAGAAGAGGGACAGGGAGAAACCAGGTAGGTATCAGGACAGGGACCTGACAGTAGCACCAATTATCAGCCCAAGGCTTCACAGGTAAGAAGAAATTATAAAGGAAATGTCTGTAGGATAAGAGGATAAGAACTACCCTTATTTATGCTCTAAAATGTTTTTTGTCTGTATTGCAATAGGTAGCACAGGGAGAAGGCTTACAAATATTTGATTAATTTTGCACATCTGTGCTGTCATATTTGACTAAAATGTAAAATACATCTTGATGTTGATATGTTTAGTGTTGTGTCACTTTCTGTCTTCATGCCATTAAATTAAATTATGTGGCTTATTATTCTGTTACCTTGTCACTTCCATTCCATTTTGTGCGCTAATAACTTTCTAACAAGAATGGTGTTTTACTGAACTTTTCGTGTTCAGTGTTGTCATTTGGCACTTAATTATCTGGCTACTTACCCTGTAGATGCCCGAGGGTCATTCTGTGTCAACTCAACAAGAGTTGACACAGAATGTGTCCAAGACCAGTGAGATTTTCGGAGGAGGCCCTGCCTTCCTGCTCCTTGTGTAGTCAAGGGGGAGCCGGTGGTAGTAGTGCAGCAGTATAAGTATTTGGGCACTGTCTTAGGTGACAAATTGAATTTTGACGTGAACACTGACAGCATCTGTAAGAAGGCAAACCAATGCCTTTTCTTTTCAAGGAGGCTGAGGAGTTTTGATGTAAATAGGACAATCATGAAATTGTTCTATTCTGCTTTTATAGAGTCTGTTCTTTCTTTTAACATTGTCTGTTGGTTTGGTCATCTGAGCCTTAAAACAAGAACAAGTTGGAAAAGGTGGTCAAGTTGTGTTTTAAGATCACTGGTGTTACTTTTAATAACCTACAGCATCTGTATGAAGAGAGGGTCACCTCTAAAGCTCCGTCAATTGTCTCAGACTCAACATCCGCTCCATGTTAAGTTTCAGATGCTTCCATCAGGGTGGAGTTTTTGCCTTCCTAAATGTAGCACTAAGCATTGCAGATCATCCTTTGGTCTGTCTGCTATCGCTTATCTTAACCAGCTATGATCCACTAATTGTCCATGATATTAACTCTAACAGTGTGTGATTATGGATTCTGTGTTTTATGTATTGTGCTATCTGTCTGTTTTACTTATGACTACTGTCTGTATCCCAAATTGCCCCCATTACATTAAAGTTTTACCTTACCTTACCTTACCTTACCTTACCTTACCTTACCTTACCTTACCTTGCCTTGCCTCTTTTGCAAAATAACATCATCTTACAATAGAGTAATAGATGGATATTATAGAACAATGTAATCTGACTCTGAGTGCAGAGTGAGGATAGATGACATTGTTGAGCTCTGGTAAGTGCAAATCTAGAGAATTTCTGTTGACACTGAATACATTGAACTTTACTAGACGAAAGAGATTCCAAGGCTGCAGGAAAGTCTTGATGACTTGATGTGCCAACCATATAAAGGGAGGGAGGTGAGCACCACAAACACCAGAGCTTTTTGAGACACATTGACTGGAGGACAAAGTCGCTAATGCCAATGATGTGTTTACCAGCTTGTAAAAGTAACAGACTGTATGTGAATGTTCATATTATATAGCCCTCTCCAAGACTTTCAAGAATGAGTTTTCAAGCTGTAGATCCAGCCCCCATTTGGACACTGACAATGGGTCTGGTGTCGTCTGGTAACCTGTGAAAGAAACGACTTGAAATTACATTTAAATTACATCTATTCATTTGGCAGGTGCTCTTGTCCAAAGCAACATACAAATGAAATACCATCCAAGCTAATGTAGATCAAACCTGAGAGAATAAGTGCCCCAGTAGTCGCTTCCATGTTCCACCTGACAAAGGAGACAGAAGGCTCAAAGTGATGATAGAACTTTGCTCCCTCTGCTACATGCCACACCCCTTCAATCTGGCTTTAGAGCACAGAGACCACCCCCATATCAAAATCACCAGTGACCTACTCATCACTGCTGACTCTGGCCAAATCAGTATCCTCCTTCTCGTCCAAGGACAGAGGGATGTCGTATGCTGGAAAGCCCTCTGAGGCAAATTGTTATTTGTGATATTGGGCCTTATAAATAAAATTGATTGATTGATTGATTGCCCATCCCCTGGGTGTCATTCTGGACTCCATCCTCTCATTCCAGTCACAGATCAAATCCATCACTAAATCTGCTTTTTCCACCTCAAAAACATCTCCGGACTCCAGCCATCGCCCACAGACTCTGTTGCAGAGATCCACATCCATACCTTCATTACCTCTTGTCTGGATTGTTTCAATTAAGTCCTGTATGGGGTAGCCAGCAAAGCCCTGGACAGTATCCAGTATGTGTAGAAGCTGCCAGGGTTCTCGCCTGCACCAAGCCCTGGCAGCTCATCATCTCCAATCTCATCCACCTTCACTGGCTCCCAGACAAGTCTCCAATCTCCTACAAAATCCTCCTTCTCACCTGCAAATTCCTTCATGCCCTTGCCACCCAATACTTAGTAGACCTCCCCCACCCCTATACCCTGACATAGGATCTGTGGCCCAAGGACACATCTCTGCTCCCCACCCCCCACACCGGCCTTTAGGGAACAGGGTGACAATGTGACAGCCCCACCCTTTGTTACTCTCTCCTTGTAGAGCTCTGTAATGCTACATTTCCTGAAACCTTCACAAAAACTCCTGAAAACCAACCTGGTTACCAAGGCCTATGGACGTGGTTAACGGCAAACATTGCCACTAGTTTTTATCTGCTCATGTATGTGTAAAGCATCTTTGAGTGCTCTGAAAGGTGCTGTAATAATGCAAGTTATTATTTTTGACCCAAGCAATTGTTTATTGTCTTCTGGTCAAATTTTCTACTTTTAATAGATGCCTTCAGATTCCTTGTGAAATGTTGTATTTGGACCATTGTTAAAGTGGTACTCTTATACAAGTTTAGCCTACCAGACACGAAGACTTAAAAGTGTTTCCACAAGCCACTTTTGCATCAATTAGAATGTACTGCACACTTTGGGTGTACAAACCTTACACTCACCATCGTATGTCAACACTGGTCCAAGGGCCAAGCGTCTTGAATCCGTCCTATTGGTCTTCCTGTTTCCCTTTTTTTAATGATAAATACAGACTACCGCCGCTTTTCACGGAGGCACAGAATGCACGTGGTACGTGGTATGTGTGGTGTGTTAAGGTCTCAGACTGTATAAAATCATGGACGTAGCTACTGTGACGTCACACATTGGTTTGTGGACTCCTGTTTTGAAGCCTCAAGTTGGGCATTTCAGTTGTCACCGTCTTGTTTTTTTTGGAGCCAGAAGTGACCATATTTGAATGATAGGTTGGGGCTGTGGAGGAGCGAGAGGTGGATCGGACTTATAGACTGTAGTGACACATCACAGACAGCCTGTCACTCAAGTGCCCTGCCTTTGAATATGTGTAACTTAAAGCCTCAATAAAAATTTAAACAGGTGAGTACCTGTAATTTGGGGGTCTAGGGGGATTGACTTGCTCTTAAAGCCAGCCTCAAATGGTCATTAAAGGAAATGCATTTTTTGAAGTGCTGCACGATTAATGTAATCGCAGTTGCAATCGCGATGTCAGGCTGTGCAATTACATTGCATAAAAGGCTGCGATTTGCAATTTAATGTAAATGAATGTTAATGTGTGTGCCTGTGAACGTGACTACCTCTCCTGTAGTGTGTGGAGTTTGTTGACATCACGCCCACAAGCTATCCTGATGTGTGCAGCACGTATAGTCAGGTGACCACCCGGCATGCAGCTGTGACCAACATGGATGCTGAAAAAGAGCATGAGCACGACCATGAACAGGCTGAGTTGATGGCAAAAAATAACCCAACACCTATTATATGGTGATGCTTTGGATTCAGGTACGGCGACGTTGACCAGAAAGACGTGTTGTGTAAATCTTTGCCACAAGTACAAAAAATGCATGCGAGAGAAAGCCAAGCCAAGTAACGTTAAAGACAAAGAGACAACTGAAAGCCACCAGAGCCTCATAAAACAACAACAAAGCACAGTCAAACATACATTTGCAAGTGTCACGCCATACGACAAGACCTCAAAGAGACACAGGGAAATCAAGGACTCTGTAACAAACAATATAATAACAAATGAAAAACTGAGCAATTTTGCTCGGTTTCGGCCCACATGACATGCTGCTGTGTTGTGCTATGGCCTATTCACAAGCTGGAATTTGTCATGACAACGGCTGAACGCAACACAGACTCCGCTCCAACTGAGTGTGTGCTGCGCTGCTGTGCGAGCAGCGTGTTTGACTGTGCGTAACAGCAGTCTGTTGATGGTCATTTACACACTGTCCATAACAATAACTATGTCAGGTCAGGTCAGTGCCCCCCTAATATAATGGTAGGGGAAACACTGAATCAAGCAAGAAGACTCATGATACCATTTATTTATTATATTGTAATCGCAATCGCAAATCGCGATATTGTCCACCAAAATCGCAATCGCACATTTTTATCAGATCGTGCAGCACTAATTTTTTGGCACTTCTGCATTGGCTTCATTATCCATACCTGGAGACTGCCGCTTGGTTCAGTTGCAACCTTTTTGGCCATGACAGTTGGCCTTCGTCGCCACTAGTTCTTCGATGTCAGTTTGGTGTGTCTGGGCCTCAAAGGCTCTATTGGAGGTCTGCTGTACCAGCAGTCTAGTCCTGAGTTAGAAGTCTTCCTAGTAAAGACTTTCCTACTCATTGACTGTCTTGTCAATAAGTGAAAACCGTTTCCTTCCTTTCCGCCCACTTGTATTTATGATCTGTCTGCCTGAATCACTTTCCCATAGCTCAGTCTGTTCACCTTTTATCTCCCTAGCATGGCTGTGCTTTCCATGTGGATGAAGTCCAGACTGGTGGAGGGAGCACAGGAAAGATGTGGGCCCATGAGCACTGGGGTATGGATAACCCTGCTGACATCGTCTCCTTCAGCAAGAAGCTTCTGACTGGTGGCTACTACCAAAGGGATGAATTACAGGCTGACAAGGTCTGTCATTTTTTACTTTTTTTTTCTGCAGGAAAATTCAGACTACATGTTGGTGAAGGTTTATATGTTGTGTTTCAGATTTGAACAAAACAAATAGGTCAATACCCCTGTTAGGAGTCTGTAGAGGCTGGAATGTCCATGATAACCCAAAGTATGAATCTTTTGGACATAGGACAAACAACATACTGATGATCTAGCTATTGTTAAAGTTTCTTCAATACTGGGGTGAAAGATTTCAAGTTGCTGCTGATGGTTTCTGAGTCACTGGGTCAGCAGTCAATACATCCAGGGACAGGGTTCTTATGCGGTATGGAAAACTATGGGGGGGCTTTTATGCCTTTAATGGACAGGGCAATGTAGTGTGAAAGGTGGAGAGAGAGGGGATGACAGGCAGCAAAGGGCCACAGGCTGGAATTGAACCCACAACTGCTGTTGTAACTTGACTTGTTTGCCAAGGCATACAACCACATTCTAGTTTTTTAGTATTTAAAACTTCTGCAGCGGATACACACATGTATAGCTGATTTAACACTATTGTAGTGTTATGTCACTGTCATAGGACTTTCACTTATATTAAAGCATGTTTATCAGATAATTGTTATTGTTTATTTACAGGTGTGCTTGCTTGTTTATCTGTTGTCTTTTTTCAGGCTTACCGTATCTTTAACACATGGATGGGTGACCCATCAAAGAACTTGCTCCTGTCTGAGGTTCTCAATGTGATTCGCAGAGAAAACCTCCTGGAGGAGGTGACCCGTTCTGGGAAAGCCTTGCTAAACGGCCTGTATGAGCTGCAGGTAGTAAAGTGGATAAAATCAATATCCATCTATACCATATACATCTCTATAGTATATTACAACATTATGGGCTAAGTTGTAAACCAATGATCATTGGTCATCATCATCAGTCATTATATAGATTTTATTTTATGTTCTTAATCATAAACAGGTTTACTGTAGTTTTCTGGGATCATGAATCATGCTTGGTGTGAATGTGACCTAAATTTGTGTGAACATGACCTACATGCGTCTGGTCCCCAGGCTCAGTACCCCGGCATATTGAGCCGAGCTCGAGGACAGGGGACCTTCTGTGCCATTGATATCTGTGATGATGAAACACGCAACCGCATCCTGCTCAAGGCTAGAGACAAAGGTATGAAGTACACCACCATTCACTTTTTATTTCTTATTTACAGAGTATTCCCAGTCAGAACTTACATTCTTGGGAGTTCAAACTCAGGAATCCAAACTCTTGAGAATGAGAAAATGCAGCATGCTGCAATTGCATTTTGCAGTTGGGAAAATTGCATTTTTGTTGACATCACCATTTTAGCTGGGCTCATCACACCTATACACCTGTCATCTCTACTGTAATGTATAGTGTATATGTATATTTGTGTGCAATGTATATTCACAGTGAAACTAAATCTAATTCCATACACCACACTGACCCTGTTTGTTCTGCACATTTATTCAAGTGTGATCAAATCTGCACATACAAGGAGCAAAAGTCATTGAGGCACCGCTGTTGATCTCATTAGTTCTCATTCATTCTGTTTTTTTTAAGCTCCATCTCAGCACACATCTCATGATGATGATGTCACTGGGAAACATCAACCATAACTTAACCCTCTGACGCACCAATTTGTCAAGTGCCACCACTTAATGACCAAAGGGCTGCTGAGATAAGACTGTTATCACTAGGATAACCACGGAGGCTGACCAGCTTGCCTACGATGTCTTTTTCTGCCGGTGGGCCCCCACATCTCTGAAATTTTTTTAAGGGGGCATTATTTGGATAAATCAATCGCATGTTCAAAATCAACAAAATCAACAAATTTGCCATCTGAAAAAATTGAAACAATAACTGTCCATCATCTCCACTAGCTGCTTTGAAATGTATGCTGAGATTCTTGTCTGCCTCCAGTTTACACACTCAGTCAGCTCCTGAAGCATCCTGGATAAACCAGGCAGAGCCACAACACTTTTGGGCATTTAGTTTGTTCTTGTTCTAATGTGTGATTACGACAGTGCTTTGACAGTGTTTCAAAAGTCCAGAGCACAAGTGTAGACCATAGACTGTATGGATGTAGCCACTGTGATGTCACCCATTTGTCCTTGGACTCTTGTTTTGATGCCCTGAGTTTGGCATTTTGGCTGTCGCCATCTTTGATTTGTAGCCAGCAGTGACCATATTTGAATTAGAGGGTGGAGCTAACTCTTAACACTAGCTGGTAGCTTGGTTAGCACAGTTAATTTACAGCTATGGTTTATTGTGATAGTACTAATTTTAATGCTGATTTTGCTCGTGAAAAAAGGCTTAAAACCATTAAAACAAAATGTACTTACCAGTAAAACTAAAGATCCGACTCCTTAGAGGGTCTTTTAGTACAACCAAATGCTGAACAAGACTTTTTAATGCAACCAAAATATAATAATTAACTTTCTTGAAATTAAGACACATTACAAAAGTGACAACTAGGGCTAAATCTATAATGTTACTCTGTGTATCTAGGGCTACACCATGATTACATTACCTAATTAGTGCTGTGATCGTAGTAGTGACTTGTCAACGGACAGCACCAAGCTGTCGCTCAAAGCAGCCATGCCTTTAATTATGTGTAACTTAACTTAATATTATGTCAGTGGGTGAGTTTTATACAAATTCACCCCCTGTACAGTTGTCATAAATGTTGAAATTAGCCACAGACACCTAAACTTTCCCCGTTAAAGGGTTTTTTTTGGGGAGTCTTTCCTTATCCGCTGTGAGGGTCATAAGGACAGAGGGATGTCGTATGCTGTAAAGCCCTGTGAGGCAAATTGTGATTTGTGATATTGGGCTTTATAAATAAAATTGAATTGAATTGAATTGAATTAAACTGTGTTTTGTACCTGGCTGTAAACACATTAATTTCTTCTGTAAAGTTGGGCATTTTAACATGGGTGTCTATGGGGACTGACTCGCTCTTGGAGCCAGCCTCAAGTGGCCATTAGAGGAACTGCAGTTTTTGGCACTTCGCGTTGGCTTCATTATTCAGCCCTGGAAGTTGCCACACGGTACAGACAAGAGAACCGATTAAGCAATGCCACAGAAATACTGAGGTCACATTCTGAAGAAAATTAAATAAAAATATTACATTCTTTAGTCAGCTCAGAATGCAAAGACACTATTTTCATTAGGCCTTTTTTTAAATGCCTCTGTGCCAGCAATCGCTGTGGCCGGAGGCATTATATTTTTGGGTTGTCCATCCATGCCATACTCATGAACAGGATATCTCAAGAATATCTTGAAGAAATTTCTTTGAATTTGGCACAAATGTCCACTTGGACTCAAGGATGAATTGGTTAGATTTTGGTGGTCAAAGGCCAAGGTCACTCTGACCTTCAATCAATCAATCAATTTTATTTATAAAGCCCAATATCACAAATCACAATTTGCCTCACAGGGCTTTACAGCATACGACATCCCTCTGTCCTTATGAGCCTCGCAGCGGATAAGGAAAAACTCCCCAAAAAAAACCCCTTTAATGGGGAAAAAANCACAAATCACAATTTGCCTCACAGGGCTTTACAGCATACGACATCCCTCTGTCCTTATGAGCCTCGCAGCGGATAAGGAAAAACTCCCCAAAAAAAACCCCTTTAATGGGGAAAAAAAACAGTAGAAACCTCAGGAAGAGCAACTGAGGAGGGATCCCTCTTCCAGGACGGACAGACGTGCAATGATGTCG
>NC_065523.1:1052031-1059060 GCF_006386435.1 Epinephelus moara | reverse complement strand
GGGCTAAAGGAATACAAGGCTCAATAGAGCTTTGACTCTCAGTCAGCCTGGCTACAGTGCTGAAAAGAAACCTGGGATTGTTCTTGTTTTCTTTTATTAATGCTGAGTAATAGTTTGCTCTGGCATTGCGGAGGCCCCTCTTATAAGTTTTGAGACTGTCTGCCCAGGTTAAACGAGATTCTTCCAGTTTGGTTAATCGCCAAACTAGCCTTGCGTCCATCTCCTTCTCATGAACACAATATCTCAGGAAGGCCTTGAAGGAACTTTCTCAAATTTGGCACAAACGTCCACTTGGCCTCAAGAAAGGTTAGAATTTGATGGTCAAAGGTCAAAGGCCAAGGTCACTGTGACCTCACAAAACATGTTTTTTGCACCATAACTTAAGAATTTATACATTGTCATAACAAAATTTCACACAAATGTGTAATAGGATAAAATGATGAAGTGATGACATCACTTAACCAAAACGTTAAATGTCAACTTCACTGTGACATCATAATGTTCTGCAAAACACTTTTCTGACCATTACTCAGCATCATAACTCAGGAGTCAACTGATTGTATAGATCGTCATTGCTACAGGGGGGAAGATGATTGACTTTTGTGGTTGAAGGTCAATGGGCAACTTCACTGTGACATCATAAAGATCTGCAGAAAACACTTACGTGGTCTAAAACGCTTTTCTGGACATTATTCAGTGTCATATTTCAGAAGCAGAAGGGCAAATATTTGGTTAGATACTCAATTGATGACAATGATTTTTGGTGTCCACCTTGAAACTGTATAGATCTTCTGTGCTGCTTTTCACAGACATGGATGTAAATTGTAACTGTAACTTGACTTGTTTGCCAAGGCATAAAACCACAAGGTGGTGATTCTAGTATTGTAAGGAGCTGAACAGTGGCAGCACTGGTGGTACCTGGATAAAGCTATTTTCTATTTAAAACTTGACAGACAATTTACATCATTACACTGTCTAATTGAGACTGTGTATAATGAACTAAAATAAGGTTGACGTGAAAGTGGATAGCAGATTATTGATTGAAGTGTGAATATTGTAAGAGTGTTTGTCATTGACAGGTGTCCTCCTGGGAGGGTGTGGCGATCGATCGATCCGTTTCCGTCCAGCACTGGTTTTCAAGGAGTACCACGTTCACATCTTCCTCAACATCTTCAGTGACGTGTTGGCCCAGATTAAATAAACCTGACCCTGAAGGAACCTGACTGATGCTGCATGAGCTTGAGTAAATCCAGAATGGAGAGAGGGAAACTCCAGAGAGTCCATGTCATGATAAGCACAATCCACACAATAACTCACACAGATATCCCATATAACCTCTGTTTCAAGATCCAATTGGCCAATCTTAATCTCCCTAACCAGAAAAGATAATGATGATACCCTCTTACTTGTGCTACCATAAAGGTGTACCACAGAAAACCATTCAGAACAGGTGACAATGGTTACTGTTGCATTAACGGAGAATTTTACAGAATGTTTATGCTTATGTAAAATAAATCTATGGAAATGACTCCAAACAGCAGGTTTTCCCATCTGGATTCATGTTTTAATATGTAGTCTGACTTGACTCTGGAAGAAGTCATGCCAGACTGTCCATCATGTCAGTGAATCTAGCTCCTTCACACCCTTTTACTGTCTGAGATTGAGAGGTCAGTAGCCAGGATAAACAGGTAGCATTAGATCAATGTAAATAATTATCGAAGATCCCAACTGCTAATTAACCTCACTTAATGACTCAGAACAAAGTCTTGCGTACAGCTTCTTTTAGTGCTCATATGCCGGCATCATTCCACTGCCTGACTTTCAGTCAATGAAGTGTTTATATTTAGCGTGTATGTGCGTTTGAGGGAGAAGAGCAGTCAATCTAGATACAGAACTATGTGTCAGTGATGACTCTATGTAGGAACACAATAAAGCTGAAATGCCAGCCTGCATGTCATTTAATGCTGTCCATTAGACTTGCCCTTGTAATGATTTTGTGTACTCTTAATAGGAATGACTTTTCAGCTTGAAATGTTGTAGCCCAGAAAAATGTGAATCTTAAATGGACCATGAAAATGTCATTGATTGTTTAGTGCCTGCATGTCAGTTAAATGTGCTATTTTTTTTCTTTTCTTTCTTTTCCTTGTGGCTCAAATAAGAGCAGCCAAAATACTGAACACATTCACTTTACTCTTGAACAAAAGTTTCATATTGTCTGGTTTAATTCTGAAAGTGCATTTACTGTTTTATTTTCACATCACAGTTGATGATAGTTATATATTTAACACTTCTGACTGACAAAACAGACAGATGGTGTCACTAAGGATGAAACGCATACACAGACAAATGCACAAATATCCAGGTTGTGCTCTCCAAACCCAAAATCACAAGAAACACTAAAACACAACAAAAAATACAAACATTGTGGACTTGTGCTTAAACTTCAAGCAGCTAACTGCTACAATCCTCTGTGTTTAGTTATTTCAGTAGTAATCTTACAAGCAGTCCATCCAAATAAAGCTTACTTGATAAAGCTTCTGAATTACGTCAGCTACAGTAATGTATTGCTTTTTTGCATGAGTTTTTAAGACTGTGATACTCTAATTTGTACTCAGGCTATTGACTATTATTACAAGCTTTGTTCGGAGACAATAGAAGTGCTAAGTCAGAGGCCCTGTTTACACTTAGTATTAACATGCGTCCTGGGTGATCAGATCATATGTGGACAGCTGTTGTTCAGCAGGTAGAGCGGGTGGTCCACCAATCGGAAGATTGATGGTGCGATACCTGGCTTCTCCAGTCCACATCTAATACCGAAAAAAATTGCATCTGATGGTTGTTCCATCGATGTGTACAGGTACATATACCACGTGTGTGCAGGTCCATTTACCACGTGCATCCAATGTGTCCTCAATGTATCTTGGGATCTGATCACTCAGAGCACTCAGAGCAGTGGGTACGCTACTGTGCTGTCCTTGCTTATCTGAGTCTGTCGCTGCCTTTACACAGGTTAGAAGCATCACTGAAGGGTTGTCTCTGGATATGCTTTAAATGTCTGCACGATTAGCATGAGCTTACTCAGCAGCAGCAGCGGCAGGTCTGAAACGGTCCCAGCCAACTCAATCGATACCGAAATAGCTCGACTCTTTTAAATCCATTAATAATGGTTGGGTAATGTTAGTCATGTGATGCTAGCAGTTAGCCCTGTCACTGTGTATGTGCATGCAGACTTTCACCAACTGTCCCCGCCTGGTGCAGAGCTCACACTCCAGCAGCAGTAGTCTCCTAGCGACAGGGCGTTGGAAGTACCATGGTATACGTTTGTCTCATGATTAACAGAGAGAGAGCGTGCAGGGCAAGGAGAGGCTGAGCGAATCAGTGTGGTCTGTGTATATGTGTGTGTGTATAGCACGACTCACCTACTGCTGATTTAAGATGACAATGCATTTGTTTTTTTGCAAACAGAAATGATTCTCTTTTTTTTGCATATAGAGGGGGGAAGTGATATCCCATTCCAAGTGGTCACTCATGCATGTGGAGATGCATTCTAATGCCAGGTGTTAACACAAACACATAGAGCTGTCTGCCTCTGATCAAATCATCAAAGATGCTTGTTAATACCAGGCATGAACAAGCTCAAAGGCGACTGGACTTAGACTGATTGGGGGCAGAGTCACAGGAATTCAACCTGTTTAGAGTGGTTCACACACAGGTGGTATACCATGACCTGAATGACTAAGAATCTTCACCGACATTGTCAGTAGTTGTTAATAACAGGTAACCAATCAGGCTTGTTAGTAGCCCTGTTTGGAATGGTCTCATCCCCTGAAAACGCATCACTTCAGACTACACTTTGAAAACACTTCCATTAAAGCATAAATCTCACCTTTGTGTCCAAGTAGGTTTTCCACTCTATGTCTTCTTTATCTCCCTGTGATGAGCCAAGCTGTAATAGGCTTATTACTTCCCCCTGAGATCAGAGGGCAAAAAACTAGATAGCGTCTCGCAACTGCAGTTGTAGTCTGTGTTTTAACCCCAATAGCCATGAGAGGCCCATTCCAAACTCGAAAACAAATGTCACCAACCCTGCTGGCACCACGTGTCAAAATGACGCCAGAAAGACTCTGGACTCTTAGGTCAGACAGAGGTTAAATTTTGGTTAAAAGGGAAATTGGATTGACAATATTTTAAATGTCTAACGACATTCGAATTTCACGTTGTGTGGATGTTAACTTTAAGATATTTTGTTTGGACAGTGGGTTGTTCTCCATACCTTACAACTAAAGGTTGTTATTGTATGTCAAGATGATGTTGGCATAAGCCATTTGAATGAGGTTGGTTTTTGAAGATTTAGACGTCCTGACATTGAATGTCACAACCTAAATTCAACCAAATATCAATGTCCAGAGACATTGGTGGCCAGCTGGGAATTTAGGCCATATTGGAAGTGTTTTCAAACGATATTCATCAGTTTTACAAGGGAAAAGACTTCAAAGATAAAGATTAACTGGCTAGTTTGGCAAATGCACGTCTGCTTCTCCATGGGAATCGTCCAAGACCGCCTCCACACAGTGGATGAGCTTGTTACCAAAATGAAGCTGAGTTGCTGAACTTGAACTTAAAGCACAGATCCATGGAACAGGGAGCTCTATACACGTTAAATCATCAGGTAATACAAAGATGTAAAACACTGAGTCTTAAACAGCTTTACAGCACACATTTTATAAATACTGGTGAACTTGCCTTTTTTGTTCTGTAAATCTGCTCAAACTGCCACTCTGCTGTTTCTGTAGAACACTTCAGACCTTCATCGGTGTCACAAATGTTACAAATGTGTAGCAGCTCAGAAAAAGTGTGAAAGTGTTACCACATTAATTTCTTTATGATTATTAACTAACACACAGGTATGTTGCAGAAGTGATGTCCAGTAAGCCTAATGTAAGGTATTTGTTACCTATACTTCACAGGGTCAGTTTGTCCTGTATGAATTAGTCCTAAACAGTCATTTTAAAGGAGATGTAAGGTAAAGTAGGGCTTGGCTGTAGGGTGTTGAGGTTGGGCAATACAGTGGTAATGATGACAACAGTGCCTGTCTCCTAGTTGTCAGTCAGTATTCCATAGAGTATCCACAATGACCATCTTTAAACGTTTTTGACATAAACTACCTACACTTTGTGGTCCGAGATAGATGATTATTGATGTAACTATTTTAGATGGCTCTAACCGTTGTTGTCTATAAAACTTTCTGTCTATTTACTGTGATTAATAAATGAAGTTTTGAGTAATCTCGTAGAGTTCTTATTTCTTGAGTCTAAAGGCTCCTTTTGGACCTTTGGAGCAGTAGTTTGATCAAACAGTCAATCAATCAATCATTCTAGGATCAGAGGTTTAGGGGTGCTGAGCACCCAAAGAGCTGCCCGGCCAGGCAAGATAAATTTTACTGTTTTGTACATTTTAACTCAATTTCATTCCCACATTTGTGAAAGAAAAGTACAACACTTTTTGGGAAAGTCTGTGACTAAACCATCAAATCTGATAAAGGTTATTTAAATGCTGAGCCACAGCAAAAGAGGAATGGATTGGAATTATAAAAGAAACATATCGTAACCCTAATTTCTGGGGGAAGACAACTCATTTTGATACAGCAGCTCCTCAACATACACATAAACAGTAAGTATGTTTCTGGAGTAAATCAGCCCCCTATAGTGAGTACCAAAATTACCAAAAATGGACCTTGGACTTATTTTTTGGACTTTTATTTGAAATGCAATGCACAACATGTAACATTAACACATTAACAGTAATTGACTTTTTCAATCAATCAATCAATCAATCAATCAATCAATTTTATTTATAAAGCCCAATATCACAAATCACAATTTGCCTCACAGGGCTTTACAGCATACGACATCCCTCTGTCCTTATGACCCTCGCAGCGGATAAGGAAAAACTCCCCCAAAAAAACCCTTTAACGGGGAAAAAAAAACAGTAGAAACCTCAGGAAGAGCAACTGAGGAGGGATCCCTCTTCCAGGACGGACAGACGTGCAATAGATGTCGTACAGAACAGATCAGCATAATAAATTAACAGTTTATGTTATGTAAATGTTTGTCTCTGCCTTTTTCCTTCTTGTCTGTATTATATAATACAAATACATAAATAAAAATATACTTCAAAAAAGAAAAGTGCTTGAAATCTACAAAATAATAATAATAAATACACACAATAGGAGTTATAATGTTCATGGGCATCCAGTCAGTTAGCTAGTCAGTAGCACCTTGGCTTTACACATGCACATGACACAACAGCTAGCTTCTCTCATTCCAATTTAAACAGAGGACAGTGGTACTGACCACCTGTAACGTTTCCTAGCTAGGCTACAGCGGGTGCTGCTGTATTTTTGTTGTTAAAATATTACGTTGCAACCAAGTACTGTATGGTTTTGACACTTTTCTAGCTTGTTAAAAAGGGACATACTGTAAAAGAATTTTTTTTTTAAATCTCTCAAATTTTAGGGGTGCTGGGATTCAATTTAGGGGTGCTTCAGCACCCCCGAAAATGGGCTAGAAACGCCTATGGTCATTACATGTAATTATACAAGCTACAACTCCAGTGAAATGTGATCTCATTTCGCACTCTTTAACTTGTGTAATGTAATTTAGTCCTTTTGTGTGTGTCTTCTCTCATTGCATAGAAATGTCCATGTTTCGAGATGGTTCTGATAATCCATGGTCTCTGGTTGTGAAATGATTTAACTGTACACACATTCCCAGCCTTATTAAGATGGCCACAGTGTTGCTCCTCCCAAACACGAGCAGCAACTCGACTCTGCAGCCATCTCTGAATGGCGTATAGCAGTATCAATCAATCAATTTTATTTATAAAGCCCAATATCACAAATCACAATTTGCCTCACAGGGCTTTACAGCATACGACATCCCTCTGTCCTTATGACCCTCGCAGCGGATAAGGAAAAACTCCCCCAAAAAAACCCTTTAACGGGGAAAAAAAACGGTAAAAACCTAAGGA
>NC_065523.1:1039437-1048310 GCF_006386435.1 Epinephelus moara | reverse complement strand
CTTTACGATGGATTGGCATTCATGATCATACACACGTGTTTACGATTAAATCTGAGTTTCCCGCGGCGTTCCTGAATCCGGAGTAGGTTTTTAGTAGAGTAGGCTTTTATGTGCAAATCTACACACAGATTTACTCACTTTTCATGAATGAGACCCACTAAGGATATGCATGTCATAAAGGATATCTCAAAATTTAGAGGTAAAACATGAGCTTGAGAGAAAGTAGCAATGTTTTATTGCTTTGCAGTGGCTATTTCCTTTTAAGAGGCTCTAGGGGCCCTTTGTCAACCAAGAGAGAGATAAAAGGGCTCTGTTCTCTGTGTATATGATCAACATCTACTGACATGCAAGATATCCAGCTGGGGTAGTAAGCTGGCCAACAGGGAGTGTTGGAGCCGTGCAAGGTTTTTTGCTTCTTGCTGGCTGGTTTGCTGCACTGCCCAGTAGCACAGGTCTTGTCTGTGCATTGATTCAGATCACAACAGGCAGCATGTGTATTCCCGTCTACTCATGGTGCGTTTAAAGACGGCTCGGAAAAACACATTACCACATGTTAAAAACGAATTGAACGGTTGTAACGGCTGTCAAAGTGCGGGGGACAGAGGGCACAGATACAGGAAGTGCGGGGGACATGTCCCACGTGTACGCCGCATCCGCTACGCCCAAGGGAGCTGTTTCAGCAAGACCTGAAACCAATGATGGATCAATGAAATGGCCTACGAGACACAGATACAGGGGCCCCAAGTAGAGGAGTAGAAATGGGTCCATGTCATTGGTCCGACATCCCATTAGTCCGACGGTCCGCGATGCCGAACGGCTCCCAGCGGGCGTATTTCTACCTTGGTGGTGCGCCGCGACCGGCTCTGGGTCAGCTGGGAAAGGCTTGAGGAGAAGCAGGCTCACAGCTTATGTGTTTGTCACTTTCTTTTTCATTTTAACCCACACCATGATCTTTTCCTAACCCTAACCAAGTGGTTTTTGTGCCTAAACCTAACCAAACCTTAACCACAGGGCATCATGATGATTTCGGAACGGACTTCGGAACAATGGGTTTAATATGGCCGGAACAATGGGATGTCGGACCAATGGGCTGTCGGACCAATGGGCAGTTCCCGTAGAGACAACTACAAAGTGATGCAAAAAATCAACTAAAAGAGGCTAAACAAGTATAAAGTCTGGGCTAAAAATATGATTTAAACATTTTACTGTCTATCCATACTCAAATAAACCTGTCCTTGATCATTTAACCGCCACATGGTCATATTAATGTTTAAGTGTTTTTTTACAAGCCTGAAGTTTCAGAGGTAAAGAAAAACCTTGGACACCAGTAGTAGCTTGCTGAGACTCTCCGGGGAACATTAACAGCAAACCTTGATGGGAAGGTAATACAGCACATTGGCTAGGCTACGTTATTGCATCACTGACTAAATCACAGAAAAACAAAGTGCTGTTTGTAGGTGCCAGCTATTGTTATTGTAGTATTTTGTATTAAGTTTCTTTGCATGTCACGTACGAGGATGTGAGTCACGTGGTGTTGGTGGTACGTCAGCAGCGGTAGTAGTAAAATCAGCTGTTCTTCACCGGGCGGTTCTTATGAATGAACTGAGAGGGTGAGGGGGGAAGTCTCACTTTTGCTGACCGCTTTGATCGCTTTGATTGCTTTGATTGCCTTTGATCGCTCAACACTAGCAAAAGGAATTGTTTTTAAACTTTGGGAAGTTGTTTCACTGTTTGTTTTATCAGCAATAAATATGTAAAACGCAACATCTTTGGAGCGAAGATTTGTTGACATGCCAGCGCGTCCGGCAGGTAAAGTTTTTCCCCTATTTAGCCTCTTGGGGACTATATTTTTGCTTTTTGGATAGTCGCTCTATACTGCTTTTGCATCATTACACGTTTTATTATTTAATGAGCATATAAATTAATGTCCACCCAAAACTTATTTAAAGGTAGGGTCTGGAGGATTTTCCAGTTGCTGTTTGTAAACACACACTCAAATTTGGCCCCTCCTATCAGGCTCAACTCTCCCGGGTGTACGGAGCCCGGAGGTACGGAAGAAGGCTTCACAGAAGAGGTTCAGACAAGGCTCGCGCTTATGCACGCTCGGACACGCTTGGGCACGGCACCTGCGCTCTCTCATTGGCTGGGGAAAACTCCGCCCAGAAGCGGCCGAGCTCACAAAAACATTAAAATACAGTTAAAGGGCAGGAGCTCTGCAAACAGAGTCACCACCACACATGAGTAGAAGCCCATAGGTGATGATTAAGCAGGATTTCATTTGTTTATGTCTATATTTTGTTTTGTTTGAAAATCCTCCAGATCCTACCTTTAAAAAAAGGTAGAATAAAGGGAGATGGAAATTACAAATGAAAGTGCAATGCATCAGTGTAATGTATTATCGCTATCATCTGGGCTGTAATCACAATGCACTTGGGGGATAGAAGTACCCTGCAAGTCCAGGAAGTATTTAATCACAGGCCAGATTTGGCCTGCAGGTTGCAAGTTGAGCATCACTGACTTATAGACCTGTTATCAAATTATCAATGCAGCCTATGGTGTGATAGTGCTGAGGAAATGAGCTGGTATAATAATGTCTCCAGTTCCAAACACGGTGCATCTCATCATCCCATTGCCGACATGTGCTCTGTCAGAGGAAAACTCTGATTTAAGGAGCAGGAAACGCATGCGTGAAATGAATGGGAAATGGACAAACGTAGCGAGCAGTGACTCTGCTCAGTGATCTCCTTTTGCGTGGCAACGTGGCGGTTAACAACCAATAAGAACTGTGCCCTATGTTTTATTGGTCAGAATCCTCTGTACGGCGTCGGTCATTGGGTAGCTGAACAACAAGTTCCGCCTCCCTAACGTTGTTATTTAAAGGTACAGAGTGCCAACGCGGACTGCTCTACTGTTCAAAGATTGCAAGGGGTGGTGTCGCGAGAAGCTGCTAACCGACTGGTGAGTTAACTTTTTTCTTGCCTCGAAAAAGTTATATGAGAAGAACACTGACTAAGAGTAATTGTTAGGCTTTTGTAGCTCCGCTGTCATAAAGTGCACACAGCTCAGCTGATGGACCTGCAGCAGGAAACACTGAACGTGTGTTTAATGATGGAATTCATGCAAACTGCAGGACTGGAAGAAAAACAGACACTACATGCTCATTCTTATAAATATACTTCTAATTACTCGTCATGAGGTGTTATCAGTTTGAAGGTTAATGAGAGACAGTGTCTGTGAATTTTAGTTCAGTTTTGAATTTTCTGATGATTCCCATCCTCATACAGTTCTGTTGGGGTTAATGGTGACCACAGAACGATGCCTGACTGTAAATCCAAAGATGTGTTCTTACTCCTATATTATTCTGCTTGTGTATAAATGTCTGATTAGAGCAGGGTTTTTGGTAGTTTAATATATGCTGATGACATGGCCTTAGTTGACCTTCTCCAACTAATGGCATGTATGGATTGTTGCAAAATTAGCACACTGGAGATTAATGTGGGTAAGACTAAAGAAATTCTTATTTGTTCCAGGCATTATTTCATAGTCTGCTGTATTTGAATGTATTGGAATTGTAGAAGGTAATACCTTTCCATTCTGACTGCTGTCTGTATCGATGAAGATACCAAACTTATTGAAAGAAATGCACAAACCATTCATTTCCTCATTAGACTGAGCAGCTATAGTGAGTCAGCCAATCTTAGACACTCAGAACTCCACCTACCATCCACTCACAAATTAATCTGAGTGACCTGTACACTGTTAGGAGGAGAGGTTCCAGCATTCCACCAAATTCTGGGCCATATGTATAAACAGTCTCTGTGGGCCCCCATAGACACTCTCTCATGCACCTTTGATTTTTTTTTTTTTTTTTTTACAAAGTCAGTTTGCCTTCTTTCCCATCCCTTTCTTTCTTTTCTTTTTTGGAGCTATTTTGGGGAAATACATGACAGTGGTCCTCCAGCAGCATAAGCAGTCACTTACTCAGGCTCCAGCTGTGTTTAGGGATGAATCCTAGTGCTATGGTGGACTAAACCATTTTTCGTCTTTAAGGGGTGAGAGGGGCCTCGGAGAGCTTCCATTTTTATGCCCCTGCGCTGGCAATAGCTGTGGCCAGAGGCATTATGTTTTCAGGTTGTACATCCGTCCCATTAGCAAACGCAGTCTCAAGAATGTTTAGAGGGAATTTCTTCAAATTTGGCACAAATGTCCACTTGGACTCAATAATGAACTCATTACTTTTTTGTGGTCAAGGTCAGGGCGACCTCATCTGTCTCATTCTCTTGAACGTGATAGCTCAGAACCGCTTTGAGGGAATTTTTTCAGATTTTGCACAAACATTTTTTTGGACTCAAGGATAAACTGATTAGATTTTGGTGGTCAAAGGTCAATGTCACTGTGATCTTGTCCATTGCATTCTCTTGACCATGATATCTCAAGAACACCTGGAAGGAATTTCTTGAAATTTGACACAAACATCGACTTGGACTGAAGAATACCCTAACTGAACACTAATCATGGGTATCCACCTTGAAACTGTACTGATTGTACAGATCTTCTATGCTGCCAAGGGGAAGATGTGTGTGAAGCATCCATATTTTTAAGAGAAAATTAGAGACTGGTTTGCAGAAACATGCAAACGTAGTAATTCTAGTTTTGTTTTTTGTTTTTAATAAAAAAGTACAGTCTTTTTATTACTTTATTCAGCCAATTTTAATTTAGTTATGGCACTAATTACTTAGAAATAAAAAATGGCAAACAAAACTAAACCCTTCATGCCAGGCTTTGCGAGGGCAGTCCCACTTTTTCCCCATCATGATGCCCCCTGGCCAGGAGACACTTCTTGGCCTTACTTCCCTCAGTTTGATACTCTGACCTCTGGGAGGCGCTGTGGTCTTTTATTTCAAAAGCATTTCAATCAGAAAAAGAAAAACTGAGCTGCAAATCCACAGTATCTTATTTTATGTTAAATGTTGTGTAAGTATTAGTGAACTGTGTTTTATTCATTTACTGTCACCATATTTGCTGCTTGCATGCTTTTTTCAGCAAAAGATATTTTCACCTTGGTGGCCACTGTTCTTTCTTTGTTTCTTAATTTTTTTTTAATTTTAATTTTAATTTTTGTCTCCACCTCCACCAGTCAGTCATGATGCTGCTGAAGTCACTAGCATCCCTCTGCATCCTTGCTGTTGCTGCCTTTGCAGTCCCCGCTCAGGAGAAGCGCATCCATCACCAGGCTGATCTGAGTAACCACCCCCACGATGATGGTCACGGCTTCCAGTATGACCATGAGGCCTTCCTGGGCAAGGAAGAGGCCAAGACCTTTGACCAGCTGACTCCTGAGGAGAGCAAAGAAAGATTAGCGTAGGTTTTTCTCTTTCTAAACTGTCTCCTACTGCCACAAAATGTCAGAAAAACCCCAGCTTCTAACACTGATTGTTGTGTGTTTTTGTATATTATGTAGACATTGCTGTAAGGGTGTGTGTCCATCAGAATTGGTGTTCTAATTCCTAAAGCATGGAAGGGGCAGATGATTGCAGTCAACCCTATCCATAACTCTCCAACTGTCCCTACAGGAAGATCGTAGACCGCATTGACACTGACAAGGATGGCTACATCAACCACGCAGAGCTGCACTATTGGATCAAACACCGGCAGAGGAGGTACATCGAGGAGAACGTGAACAAACATTGGAAGGACTACGACAAGAACCAAGATGGAAAGATAGGCTGGGAGGAGTACAAAAACACCACCTATGGCTACTATCTGGGTAATTCTCACTGTGGGAAAGATGTATTGCCATTCTAAGCTGTCTAACTCTTTCTTCTCCCTCGTTTCCTTCTTAACTCCTTCCTTTACGTCCTCCTTTTCTTTTCTATCTCTGTCTTTGTCATCTGGAAACTGATCTTAGTGTTGCTTAATGAAGCAGCTACACTCATTATAGAACAGACAACATGAACCCTTTTAACTGGCAATCTCAAATGCAAAATATCCAAAGTAACTTCTTTTTCAAATTTTTCATTTAGTGCGCAGGTCAAAAATAGAACATTTAAAAAATGGTCTCGATCCCTTTTTATTATTTTGATATTTAATCTCTCTCATTTCTATGCCCCGGAAGTTATTCAGCCTAGCGCGTAGTTAATTTACTGTCTGATACTGATAGTAGGCTGTTGTTTATTACAGCTGCCTTGGAGTCCCAAGGATTATGCGCTTGTTGCCACAACGTAAAACATAACTTTGACTCTGTAACATCGCCATTGCTCTCGAAACTAAATGTTGCATAATGGCGGTATTAAGTCATTTTCAAGCTAATTCATGAACTGAAAAATTGAACAAATACGGGGAAGATGAAATGAGAATGATCAGTAGAGTGCAATTATCCTAAATTTTGAGCATTTTAACTGTAGCATATTATTCTTATTGTCCTTACTCATGGTAAACTGCTTTTCAGTCTTGCTATTTCCGCCTATTTGCTGTGGTCTTGTTTGCTCTGTATTAAAAAGTCTTTAAGATTTAGATCATTAAGTAATTAAAAAAATGTAATGTAAAAAAAGTGGTCCAGATCACAAACCACTATACTTAGACTAGTCAAATCTGGACTAGATTAACATGGAGAATCCAGAGACTCATTAAAACACAGTTTCTGATTTGTGAAACTATTTGTGAAAATGCAAAAAAGGGCGATTTGACATTAGACCAGGTCCAGATCACAAACCACTATATATAGACTAAAAATTTAGGACAATTGCACTCTACTGATCATTCTCATTTCATCTTCCCCATAATTGTTCAATTTTTCAGTTCATGAATTAGCTTGAAAATGACTGAATACCGGCATCTACAGGCGTTATGCGACATTTAGCCTTCGAGAGCAATGGCGATGTTAGAGTCAAAATTATGTTTTACGTCGCGGCAACAAGCGCATAATCCTTGGGACTCCAAGGCAGCCATAATAAACAACAGCCTACTATCAGTATAAGACAGTAAATTAAGTACAAGCTAGGCTGAATAACTTCCAGGGCACAGAAATGAGAGAGATTAAATATCAAAATTAAAAAAAGGGATTGAGACTGTTTTTTTAAAATGTTTTATTTTTGACCTGCGCACTAAATGAAATATTTGAAAAAGAAGACTAAATCTGTTTTTTGTTTGACATTGAAAAACAAATAATGAAATAACAAATCGTTTTTCCATTTTGTTTTTTCATTCCTAATTGAAATACAAATGAACGAATGGTACACGGACCCTAGTAGCTCACCTGGTAGTACAGGCGCTCCGTTTACAAAAGTAAACTGCTGCATGTTCGATTCCAACCCATGTGTCATCCCGGCAAAAAAAAAAAAAAAAAAAAGAATTTGGTGGTTGAAGGTCAAGATCAGTGTGACCTCACAAAACATTTTTTGGCCATAACTCAAGAATACATGCAGTAATTATAACAAAACTTCACACAAATGTCTAATAGGATAAAATGATGACAATTTCTATCCAAAAGGTCAAAGGTCACCTTCACTGCGACATCATGATGTTCTGCAAAAACCCTTTTCTGGCCATTATTCAACGTCGTATCTCAGGAACAGAATGAGAGACATTTGGTCAGATACTTAATTTGTGACACTAATTTTGATTGTATGGATCATCTGTGCTGCCCGGGGAAAGATGTGTGTGAGGTGTCCATGTTTTCAAAGATATGGATGTAAACTGTAAGTGCAACTTGACAGGTTCAAGGAGTCATACAACTGCAAAGCAGTATTTATTTATTTTTTAAATTTTTTTTAGCTTCTAACAGCATCTCTTTATTACATTTCATGCTTGTCTCCATTAGCAAATTAAAAAGATTTAAATGAGAGTTAAATTATTTGGTCACATATGCTTACTCTGAAGTCAAGAATAAACTGTCAGGCTCAGCTGAAAATAAATGGTCAATCAAAACAATGGCACTTCAAGTTCCATTTCAGTTATAGGGTCATAAGGACAGAGGGATGTCGTATGCTGTAAAGCCCTGTGAGGCAAATTGTGATTTGTGATATTGGGCTTTATAAATAAAATTGATTGATTGATTGATTGATATTTCATGATCTTCAAACCAGATGGAGTTTGCTCAGTTGTCATGGATATTAAGAGACTTTCGAATTTCCATTTCTCTGAGCACTTTAATAATGACTTATACACAGGTGAAGACTGTTTGAGGAATAGACATGTATCTGTCTGGTCAGAAATATGTCAGGAAACACTGTCTATATGGAACACCGGTATTGCTAAAAGGGAAAGCTTTCTTTCAGATGAGGAGTTTGATGATGTTGAAGACAAGGCCACCTATAAGTCTATGCTCACCCGGGACGAAAGGCGCTTCAAGATGGCTGACCGAGACAGTGACGGTATCGCCACACGTGAGGAGTTCACTGCCTTCCTTCACCCGGAGGAGTTTGATTACATGAGAGACGTAGTAGTGCAGGTAAACCTACTCTCTAACCACCAGGAAATTTGATCATATGATGATGAATTATTTTACCATGGATGGCAATGCAAGTGGTGAGACACGTTTCATGCTTTAGAAGCAAAAATACATGTTTGCATCCATTATTCATACACTGAACAAAAATATAAACGCAACAGGGCTTGACGCTAACTTTTTTCCCAAGGAGCACATGTGCTCCTAAGTTGAAAAAGTAAGGAGCACACAAAGAACTTTAGGGGCACAATGTAAATTGATCAAATAATGTGTTTTCCATAATAAACGTGATGCAAAGAGACATTTACAAGCAAAATTATGTAATGAATTTGTATACAAAATGTACAGAAAGGTAAAATCATCAAGTTTTGAAAAAGTAGGCCTATTGCAATTTAATTTTGTCTTTAATGTTATTATCTTATATATT
>NC_065523.1:1039204-1039393 GCF_006386435.1 Epinephelus moara | reverse complement strand
CATTTGAAAAAGTAGGCCTATTGCAATTTAATTTTGTCTTTAATGTTATTATCTTATATATATTATCTTTGCAATATGATTATCTTATATAATGTTATTACTATCCTAAAACATTCTCCAGGTCCTCTGAAACTCTGCAGGACTTAAGCCTCTTTCACACAGAGGACAGGATTTGGGGGAGTACAGGCT
>NC_065523.1:1026216-1037527 GCF_006386435.1 Epinephelus moara | reverse complement strand
CAGCAACTTCGCACAGCCATTGAAGAGGAGTGGACCAACATTCCACAGGCCACAATCAACAACCTGATCAACTCTTTGCGAAGGAGATGTGTTGCACTGCGTGAGGCAAATGGTGGTCACACCAGATACTGACTGGTTTTCTGAGCCCCCCAGACCCCCCCAATAAAGCAAAACTGCATATTTTAGAGTGGCCTTTTATTGTGGCCAGCCTAAGGCACACCTGTGCAATATTCATGCTGTCTAATCAGCATCTTGATATGCCACACCTGTGAGGTGGGATGGCTTATCTCGGCAAAGGAGAAGTGCTCACTAACACAGATTTAGACAGATTTGTGAACAATATTTGTGGGAAATGGTCTTTTCAATTTCAATCAATTTTATTTATAAAGCCCAATATCACAAATCACAATTTGCCTCACAGGGCTTTACAGCATACAACATCCCTCTGTCCTTTGGACCCTCACAGCGGATAAGGAAAAACTCCCCCAAAAAAACCCTTTAACGGGGAAAAAAACGGTAAAAACCTAAGGAAGAGTATATAGAAAATGTTTTAGATCTTTGAGTTCAGCTCATGAAAAATGGGAGCAAAAACAAAAGTGTTGCGTTTATATTTTTGTTCAGTGTATGTTTGTAAGAACTTCTACATCAATAATTTTATGCCTCTGCACTTGTGATGGCTGTGGCTGGGGGCATTATGTTTAAGAGTTGTCTATACATCTGTCTGTCCATACATATGTCTGTACAGATGTCCATCCCATCCTTGTGAACACGATATCTCAAGAACGCCTCAAGGGAATTTCTTCAAATTTGGCACAAATTTCCACTTGGACTCAACAATGAACTGATTGGATTTCGGTGGTCAAAGGTCAAGGTCACTGTGACCTTTCACCTGTCTCATTCTTGTGAACTTGATATCTCAACAACACCTTAAGGGAATTTCTTAAAATTTGGCACAAATGGACTTGGACTGGGGCAGCAATTCTAGTTTTTTCTACCTTGTGACCCCTGATGAGGCTATGTACCTCAGCTCTGCTTTTGGGTTAAAATCAAACCAGGCAGGCCATGTGATCACAGGGACCTTTACACATATATACACATAACATTGTATTCATACTGATTTAAGATACACAACCTTTGTTTTCCATAATGCCTGCAGCCTGACAGCTATGTCGATTTTACAACAGTGAAAGTGTATGATCAGGTTACCTTTTATGACCCCTGTCTCCTTGCACAGAGCTCTCAATGTTCAGAGACCTAAAGTAAAAAATGACTTGATCAGTACATCAAGTAACAGGTCTGGACCACTATGAGAACTAAATAATTTCCTCATTTAGGAAACTGTGGAGGACATTGATAAGAACGGCGATGGCAAGATCAACTTGGATGAATACATCGGTAGGTGACTCCAAATGGACCAGTGACCCCTCCATTCCTTACATGGAGGCCATCTGTCCTAAATGTGTGTGTCCTGCTGCTGCTCCACAGGCGACATGTTCACACCAGAGGATGGGGAAAGCGAGCCAGACTGGGTCCAGACAGAGAGGAAACATTTCTCTGAGTTCAGAGATACCAACAAGGTAAAAGCTACTCAGCTATACAAAAATAGTAATCAATCATTTCAGATTATTTTCCCAACACATGAGATGGTTTCAGTCACAGGTTAGAGTAACAGCTCGCACATGTGGAAACACCATAGCTTGAGGCTGTGTGGTGATTGGATTTCCAGTGTTGGCTGAGTGCCAACCTCTCTGGACATGGAGCTCTGTGGAACTGAAAAGTGCCTGAGAACAAGTCAAATTGTTGTTTTTCAGAAATACTTTAGAAAAATGAGTACACAATAACACATCTTACAGTAATGAGAGTAAATGGAATTTGTTCTTTTCACCCCTGCTGACCACTGGTGAACTGATGTTGACGTGAAATTGTTTTCTCACACTAAGGGCCTGTCCCAATACCCACACCTCCCCCTAGAAATACCCACTTGCACTTGGTTGTGCATGTTCACGTTTAGGCTAGTGGTGTCCCAAAACAGAATTGAGGGAGTGGAAGTGGTTTCCAACACTTAAAACCCGCCCTAGATTCCAAGGGAGCCCTGGCCCACACTTTCAACGAAGTGGAAGATGAAATTTTCCAGAACACCTTAAAAAGTCAGCAACTTTGGCAAGTTTTGGAAAACAATTTGTTACTGTACGATCGGAATGTAGGCCATACAAACAACAGATGGTTGGACTAGCATAAACTCATCAGCAACTTGGTTGAACACAGCGTCAAAATATTTAAACAAATTGCCTTACCCAAATAAAATCAATCAGAACTAGAAGACGTCTTAGACGCCTCCTGTTTTCAGCATTTCTTCTCCGTTGATTCAGCAGACGGAGAAGACTAAACATAGCACATGCCACAACACAAGCGCTGGAGCCAGCATTTTCAAACCTGAATGACTACCGGTATCTCGCGTTGCTACTACGGCCATGCTGATTTGCATGAAGTGGTGTCTCATTTCTTAGGGAGAGATCTCTACCTTAATATTTCTCACTTCCCTCATAAAGGGTTATCTCGCAAGCGAGGGCACTTAATACCAAGTGGAAGATTTAGGTCCCGTTTATAGGACAACGATTTCAACTGAAAACGGTAAACTTTAGTTGCGTTTTGGCTGATCGTTTACACGACAGCGGCGTTTTGGGTGCCTGAAAACGCAACGTTTTGAAAACGGTTCCAGAGTGCAATTTTTTTGAAATGGCAGCGTCTCCGTTGTCATGTAAACTTGCAATATGCAGTTCCTCTGAAAACAGAGACTTTTCGCACATGCGCATTAAGGTTCCAGTCACTAGGCATGCGCGAGAAAGTCAACCGTCACAACAACAATACCGAGTTCTGTTTGTGCTGCTCACCCTGTTGATTTGAAGTGAAGTGTAGATCTGTTACTGTAGCAACTCCACCTCGTCGTCCATCCAGACAAATTTATCTTTGCATGCTTTCGCCATTGTGTCTCTTTGTTTTGGTTTGTAATCACCGTGTTGTAGAGGAAGGCACTTCAGCGCAGGCACATGGCGTCATGCTGTGGTGTTGCTTTGCAAATTTACACTGCCACCCATTGGCCTGGCGTGCATACTACAGCGTTTGCAGTAGATTTTGCAGCTCCGTGTGAATGGGGATCGTTTCAATAACATTGTCATATAAACGCAGGGCCTTAAGGGGTAGAAATGGGATTGGGCCTAAAACCAACTGAAACAGACATGTAAGTATACTTCTGACAGAACTCAGGAAGAATCTTGGAATGAGAAAAATTAAAGGAGAAAAAGTTAAAGATTATTTAAAATGATTTAAAACTAAGTTTAAGAATGAGTTTTCAGTCATTACAAGGTGGAGTAGGGAATGTAAAAACGGAATATTTTTAGTGCTGACTTAAAAGTGGTCAGTCAGGGCTTGTCTAACCACAGAGTGACTTATACACAAGCATTAAGATTTTGAAATCAATTCTCTTGTTGACAGTTAGCCAATGTAAGGATTTTAGAACAGAAGTAATGTGGTCATATGTCCTACCTTTTGTCAGGACCCTAGCACAGCATTCTGAAAAGTAGCACAGAGCATGTCTGTTTGTGTATTTGCAGCCTCCACAGGCCAACAGCAGAATTAACACAAAACTTGAATGAATGTTTATTATCTATTATTGAGCATAGTGTTAGTTCAGGAAGGACATGATATCAAACTCCGTTCACATTCCAGCTACATCAGCTAATCTCAACTGATGAATCAGTTTATTGATGGAAGGGAGTCAGCTCATAGATCACATTATTCTTTTCTATGCAACCAACTGGCAAATCTCATTTAGGGTGCCCCATTTAAACTGCTTTGGCCTGCCTACTGTTGGTGCTTCCACTGCAAGCTGCTTTGCAACCCCCCTCCACCCCAGCTCCTCCTGTTCATGTTCTGTCTGACTTATCAGTGACATTGCTGTTTGTCATTGATGCTTACTCTGTTCTGTTCCCGGGGGGTCTTTGCTACTGCTTTCCCTGCCTTAGGCTTTCCTCATATGCGTGTGGAAGGGCAGAGAAGTGTGCTCTCTCTGTCTTAAGGCTTTCCACGTAGGTGCATGGAAGGGTAGAGAGGTGTGCTCCCTCAGCCTTAAGGCCAAAACACACCGGCGGCGTCATATGACAGCGGCGTCATTGACGCGAGTCAAGTGCCGCCCCCAACACACACAAAAAGCGTCACGCTGCGGGGCGTCAACCGGATTTCTATTGCATACTCCAGTCCGCTAGGCTGGGAAGTACAAAATAGCGCTTTTTCAAGGGTGGCAACGCTGGAAAAATAGGACAATAGCGTAAAGTGCCGTGGTGCGGCACGTCGACGCGCTTTGAGCCGCCGCCGGTGGGGGTTTGTAAATAGAAAATAATGGGGGCAGCTGTTTTGACGCGCGTCGTACGGCGCCGGTGTGTTTTGGCCTTTAGGCTCTCCATGTAGGTGCGTGGAAGGGTTGAGAGGTGTGCTCTCTCTGCCAAAGGGTTTTTGTGTAGGCTGGATGAAAGGCAGAGAGGCCCCAGAACAGAGCCATACCGCCAAATGTAATATTGAAAGTGGAAATAAAGTTGTTGTTTTTTTTTAACTAAAGTGTTCCTGACTAAAGTACAGTTTCAGTTGGTTCTTGCTTAGCTTCCCAGCTTCACCTTTCTTCAGAGTGGATTTAGATGAGTGTGTGCCTCCATTGTGCCTGTTCTTCCTGTTAGCTCCTCAGTAAAGCAGCTGTGTGTTGTACAGGATGGCTTCTTGGATGCTGGTGAGGTGGCCCACTGGGTTTTGCCAGGAGAGGTTGACCATGCTGACAACGAAGCCAAACACTTGATCCATGAGACGGACACCAACAAGGTAGACCTACCACTGCTTTAACACTGCTATATATATGTGGCCTTTGACACAGAAACTTTCAGGCTTCAGGGTGATTTGCAGCTGAGTTTGAAAAGTGAAATATTGAAGTGTCAATAAATGCATCAAGAGACTTTTCAAAACAGTTTCCACTCATAACTGCAATACCATGCACTGTTGTAACTGTTGTAAAGTCAATGGTTTCACAGTGAAAGTCAGTCTCATTGTCAAGTGGTATTTAGTTCCAGGCATGTTGAATCTAAACTGACATGCAGCCTGGGCCTGACTGGAAATTCAAACTTAACTGCGGCTTTGAGAGCACTTGTTTGCACTTGAGCTTATGTGATAAAACTATGATCTCATTTGCAAGGTAGGACTACTGATTCTCCAAACCTTGTGATTTTATTTTGTAGTAAAGTAACAAAAGATGCTTTAGGACAAAGAAATGGAAATGGTAATAAAAACAGGAGTAAAATACTTTTACACTGATACATACAAATGTTTCAGAGTAAAAATAAAAAAATTATTTAGGATGTAGTGGAGTAAAATTGAAAGTTGACAGAAATATAAAAACTCAAGTTAAATTCTGATACTCCCAAAAAATATGGATGTTTTGTAACAAAGTATTATTACTTTCACCACTGTGTAACGTGCCTTGTGTGTTAACAGCTGAGTGCCACTAACCAGGCTGCCATATTTGATGCCCTGGGAATGAGAACAGATTTAATAATAAAAGTAGGACAGGTACAACATGTTGAGGGGTTGGTCAGAAGACAGCCAGACTGACAGCCCATCACTTGTCTGCGCTGTCAGGAATATAAGTTAACATGATGCAATTAATTGGGTAATTGTGAGTTAATTATTAACATCATCTGTCTGTCCTATTTGTCATCACCGAATGTGTCCCCTCCTCTTTCTGTCTTCAATCACAAACCAATGAACCAATGATGGATGGAATCAATCAACAGGACGAGAAAATAACCAAGAAAGAGATTCTGGCCAACTGGAACATGTTTGTGGGCAGCCAGGCGACCAATTACGGGGAAGACTTAACGAAAAGACATGATGAACTTTGATGAACCGTCAGAAGCTCATGTGGGTTTACAATTCACAAGCATGTAGAATTTGGTTACCGTGTTTTGTTTTGTTTTGTTTTGGGGGGGTGTCATAAGGGTATAATCATGTGCCCTCGTTCACACATGCATGCACATACACACAGACATACTTATCCATTCAAGTGCACCATGCACTCACATACTGTGTATGTGAATACCAATGGTACTGATGGTCCAACACACACACTCCTCTTTGTTTTATTTACATATCCATGTGATGTTTTTTTAACTGAGATGCCTCATATCCTCACAGATGACATATTGATGCTGTCCAGTGAAAACTGCGTATCTCCAAAATTACAACCGAACAGTGGATAATGTCCAACCTGCACTGGCAGCCAGCTGGCAGCTGGGAGGAAGCTGTTTCTATGAGCCTTAAAGGTTCAAAAGTGGTCTCAACACATTTGCTCTTATATAATGAGGAGCAGCAACCATTGGAGATACAGAGTTTTTATCTGAGACAGACATATATGAACATTTGCTGTCACTGACTGAAAGGCTGTTACTGAACTGTTTGGGTTTTACTATTAAAGTCTTCTTTTTTCTACAAATGCAGTTTTTTTTTGTTTTACACTAACCTCTCTTCAAACTTCACTTACATTTGTTATATAATTAAAATGATCATAAATATTATTAATTTAACATTACACCTCCCAATTTTACTGTTTTGTTGTTTTTTTTAATGGGCATATTTCCAACCCTGACTATTTCCAGCATACAATAAGACATTACATGTAGTTTGAGGTATTGGTGCTATCAATTTTCAGCAGAATCATATCATTATTATTATCTTACTATATAATGATGAAAACTCGGTCTGTCTGTGGGTGGGTGTGTGTGTGTGTGGGTTTGTGTGTTCCACATTTTTCTCCTCACTGACTTGGTCAACCCATGTGAAATTTGGCACAGTGGTAGAGGGTAATGGGAGGATGCGAATGGAGCAATATTACATCAATTGGCCAAAGGGGGGCGCTATAGCAACCGATTGAAATTGCAAACTTTGAATGGGCATATCTCATGCCCCATATGTCGTACAGACATGAAACTTTGCACAGAGATGCCTCTCCTCATGAGGAATAAATTTGCCTCAAGAACCCATAACTTCCGGTTGTATAGATTTTCCACCATTTTGAATTTGTTGAAAAACACTTAAAATCGATCTCTTCCTAGGAAGTTTGACCGATCTGCATGAAACTTGGTGAACATAATCTGGGGACCAATATCTAAAGTTCCCTCCTGGCAAAAGTTGGAAAACTTACTAAAACTGAGCTTCTATAAGGCAATAAATATTGCGGAAGGCGTGGCTTATCACATAAAGGTGTATAACATCTCAAGGGTTTCACCGATCACCACACAACTTTGTAGGCATATGACCACACATAATCTGAGGGGACCCCTCCATTATTGACCCGATCAAACAAAATGGGGGCACTAGAGAGCTAATTTCTTATCTAGGCCTAACCGCCATATCGATTTTTACTAAACGTGGTAGATATGTAGAACAGGACGCCTCAAGATGACTGGAGAAATTTAACTCTAGTTGGCAACTGGGTGGCGCTATAACAACAGAAAAATACTTAAAAATGGCTAAAATGCGACCGATCGCTGCAGCTCCCCCTGTGGCCAAATGTTTTGGTTTTTTTTCCTCATTTTTGCTATGACTGAGTCATGGTATGGTATGTTGTACATAATCACGGAAACTGTCAGTGTGTCATTCTGTCAGTCAGTCAGTCATTCTACCAGTGCGCCCCACTTTTAAGTCAATACAACATAAACACTTTAACTAGTATAATAACTAAACAATAAGACATTACATGTAGTTTGAGGTGTTGGTCCTTTCAAAGTGCTACCTCAACTACTAATGTACAGTTTTTGCCCACTAACTATCCCACTATTGGCAATGGTACTACTGTACTTTCAATAAAGCAATCGTACTGTCAAATTTACAAAAACTCTGTCTGAATACATTGCTCTTCTTAATGGGTTCAGTTGAGTATTTAACCTGCAATTTCCTATGACCTGTATCCCAAACACACACCATGTGAAACTGCACGTGGGCAACTGTGCACTCAGTGCACTCAACTAGTCCATATTAGTTATTATTATTATCAGTTGTCCTGGGCCCTATTTCAGAAAGCAGGCTCAACAAACTCTGAGCCTAATCCCGATCTCCGGGTCGACTGAGCCTGAGCTGGGAAACTCTGAGTTTTCAGTTCCAGAATAGCTGATCAGAATCAGTTCAATCAACTCTGAGTATGCTCAGCCTGAGAGAGGCGTGTTCACGGCGAGCACCAAAAGCCATCATCAGTAGAGTGCAGATAACATGATATTCAGTGTCCAAAAGCAGAAAGCCACTTCTTTCATCCCAACTGAATCAGAGATTTTAATGACCGTGAAATGAAAAAAAAAAATTAAAGCTGCGAGCAGCGTTGGGCGAGACCTCGGACTCTCGCCGTTTCGGCCTCCAGCTCACGTAGACAGTGCGAAATTATTTGTAAGCGTCGAAATGTCGATGTCAAGGGTATGCAAGGTCATTTTTGGCAATAGAGGGACTTAATATCACAGTACGGTACAATATGTATTTAACGGTCATTATCACAAAAGTAGCAACAGTATTATCAGTAATAAAGGCTTTAGTAGTATGTGATAGATGGAAAACACTGATATATAATGTGTAGATGCTGTTTAAAATGAAGATTCTGCAGCTGCAATCTGTCCTTTAAAGATTGTGACTGACACACACACACACACACACACACACACACACAGAGGTCTGTGTCTGTGAGAGTGAAGGCATTGTCATGACGATTAATGAGTTGCATGCAGCAGAGGGAGAGACGAGCTGTGAGACCAGGCAGATTAACATGGCTTTAAAATGTCTCAAACTCCTCCCTTTAATTCCCAAACTGTGGGTCCAATCTGAGTATACCAGCAGAGAGATACACTCGTCCTGAACGCAGAAATATAGTTTTTATGTTTGTGGAGTCAAAAATGCGATCTTGGTCGCAAGTTTAAGATGTGTTGCCCCTCATGTTTTCTTTTGAAGATCGTCAGGAGGTTTTGTGGCACGTCACCTTTGAGCGCTTATAAAATCCAAACCGTTCCAGTAATGACAAAGTTATTTAGATTATTTGTTCAGCAGGGTGTGAGCTGTCATGTGTGCGAGTTTGAGGCTGATACGATAAACGGTCTAGGAGGAGATATTTTTTTAAAAATACAGCCGAGGTCCCTAAAAATCTAATACGACAGGTGCAGTTAAACAGTATGAGGTGGGAGTGGAAAAGATTGCAGAGCATGTTAATGGGTAATGTGAAGTGATGTGATGTAATGTGATGAGTTAATGTGTCTAATATACAGATAATATAGAAACATTTTTAGATCTTAACAGTCTTCATATATTGTAATATAATTTGCTATATCCTCTTATTCAGCTGTAATCTGATGGAGCCCAGATGCACAGGGCACAAACTCAAAATCAAACACAAAAATGTTGTACAGTTGTTTTGCCTGTACTTGTGTCATTCTGTCAATATTAAGCTGAGGTTAATTGAATTGCTGAATTACTGTGAAATGACTTCTGATTCACGTAATCTCCTTTATTCTCAGATGGAGCTATTATGGGATATTGAGTTCCATAAATGAGCCAGTTACACCACTGAATCTATGAATATATGAAAAGTATTCATCAAACACTGCATCATGTATCCACGTAGATTAATTTCTGATTAACACTGACAAACCTGCAGTTCTGTGGAATTCTTCTTTTTTTAAAGATTAATTTTTGGGCTTTTGTTGCCTTTAATGACAAAACAGCATAACGTTATGGGGGGAGAGGGAACGACACGCACGGGAGGCTGCAGGCTGGGTTTGAACCCGCGCCCGTTGCATCAGGGACTGAGCGTCAGATCACAGGGCGTCTGCTCCATCCACTAAGCCACCGATGTTCCGTTTAAAGTACTTTGATAATCAATTCTGATTTATGTCCAGGGAAAACCACAAAAACGAGCACAAAGTCTTCTCAGAGCCAGAGACACTTTTTCTTAAGGCACAACAAACCACTGTCTCTCTGATGTGTTCAGTGTCTCTGATGTTATAAAGAAAAGAATCATAGGACAATGCATAAAATGTGCTGTGATGATAATGTAAATCCTGGATGTGTATTATTTGATATATTTGGGTGGAACAGATTGTTAAGATAAATGATATTGTGATGTGAAATTGTATCTTTCCCAGACACTCCTCCGGGGAGACATCCAAACAGGGTCTAATCACCTACTCCTTACGCAACAGCCTCTGAATAAACTGTGCCTCAACGTCCACCACTTCATTCACTAAAAGGACACGCAATGTTTCTCCTTCCTGCTACACACTCAGCAGGGGGGTATTCCATCAAGCAGGCTAAAGGCAAATCCAGGCTTAAATGGCCAAGTCTGGCTAATATAAGCCAGAGTTCTGTTCCATCAAAGTGGCTAAGATTAGCCTCACATCGGTAACCATGGAAACCATGGATCTGGCTAAGCCTGATCGAACTAAACTCCGGTTTCCATTCCATCAAACTGAGCCACAACTCCGTTCCATCAAGGTGGTTAACCTGAATCCCAGCCTAGTAACCATGGTAACTTATGCTGCCGGGCAATCCTGGTCTGTAGCAGGATTAAGTCGAGGATTGGCTCCATCTAAAATGTTCAATAGACAAGAACAGACACCTAAAAGACAGTTCTGCCAGTGCTTTTACACACTCACAACTGTCATGTAATGATAAAATAATATGTAGATCATAAAATATATAACATAATTAATTAAAAAAATTAACTATTAAAAAACAAATTAAAATGTAATAAAAATAAGATAATAAAAAAAAAACCCACTTACAACAGTAAAGCCATAATCAATTTAATAAAAACAAAACTATAATAAAATGAAACTGAGGTATTAAAAAAAAAGATTGTACAAGAATTGCTGCTTCCTGCTTCTGAAGAGTGCAGACGCTTTCCTGCTTGCTCCAGCCTGCTTCCTTCTTTACTCTGCTTTTTAATCGTTTTACTCCTTCTACAAATCCTGGAAAATCTCTATATCCATCATTTCATGAATTATTTTAAGTAAACCAAGACTTTGAAGAACATTTTTATATTTTTAACCAATTTGACGAGCCAGCAGCATGTCCGGGGGAAGAAACCAAACAAATTCCTTCTGTGAACGCTGTCAGAGATATCAACAAGAAATTAATGAGCTACAAGCACGGATTTTTGCTTTAGAATCTGAAAAAGGACTTCACAAGACGCTCCCAGTGACATCCGGTGGTAAGAAGCCCACAGTTACTTTCAGTAAAAAGG
>NC_065523.1:1016064-1019976 GCF_006386435.1 Epinephelus moara | reverse complement strand
CAAAGCAACCACATTAAAATGGGACACACACCATTGTGGTTTGTCTGTTCCTCATCCTATAGCACATTCCATACATTTAAGGGGATTTTCCTTATTTTGATATAATAAGGGATAGAGCTCACAATTGACTCCCAAATTATGAGAAATAGATAATTGATTCACTATCACCTGCATTCACTTAATAGTTTTCTTCATCTCCACTGAACTGATGGATTTGCTAAATGGAATTTTCTACAATCAGTAGATAAATGTAATGTGATTATTTCCTATAAACTGATCATTTCGGAAATGTCATAATCTACAATCAATTATGTGATAAATGCGATGATTGACATAAAATAGTTTGATTAAATGCATCATCTGAAATGTACATAGGAATCAGTAGATAAATGTGATAAATAGTCTATATCACTAATATTAATTTACACATTTGGTGAATTTTATTAGGCATACTTGAATTGTTAGCTTTAATGGGTGTTCTTATCTACATATATTTTGTCCCTTTGATGCGGGATTTATAGAACATGATATTATGCTGAAATGCTGAATTTTCTTCGTCACTTGCACATTAAGCCTGTCGGCAATATTCCGCCACGCCACCTGCCTTGCTTTATTAATTGCTGCAGTATTGCCTTTTTCTTAATTATGTCCTTATAGTCCTCATACACTTCCATAAGGAGCGTTTGCTCCGCCGTAGAAAAAGCCTCCGCTCGCTCCTTTCCTTTTTGACATTTTGCAACATTTTTGGCACTCGACTAGTTTGGACTTTTTATTTTCCCTGGGCGCGTGCATAAGTTGAGGCTTAACAGGTGAGGCTTGAATTAGCTTCAATTGGAGCCAGCTGATTTCACTTGATGGAACGGGTTGGAGCTAGATTGGGAGCTGGCGTTTAGTCAAACTTCAAGATTATACCTTAGTCTGGATATTCTTAGCTACGTTGATGGAATACCCCCCAGGTGATCGAAGTAGGCTAAGTTGCCATAGTAACTGACTCAGGGTTACGCTGAGCTAGCTTTGTGACACGGAAAACTATGAGTTTCCCTCATCTCAGGCTCAACATACTCAGAGTTTTCACTAATCCTGCTTTCTGAAATAGGTCCCTGATGAATAATTCCAAGCATTTAAAATTTGACAAATTGTTTTTGTTCTATAGATCTTATGTAGGCTAATGAGTTTATTGCTTTAAACATCAGTTTGATTATCTGCAATTTTGCACACATTCGCCATGATAAATGTAGCCTAGATCAATATTATTAACTATTTGAATGAGTTGAGCAGGACCCTATTTCAGAAAGCAGGCTCAACAAACTCTGAGCCTTATCCCGATCTCCAAGTTGACTGAACCTGAGCTGGGAAACTCTGAGTTTTCGGTTCCAGAACAGCTGATCAGAATCAGTTCAATCAGCTCTGAGTATGTTCAGCCCGAGGGAAGCGTGTTCATGGTGAGCACCAAAAGACATCATCAATGGAGTGCAGATAACGTGATTCTCAGTGGCAGAAAGTGGAGTTAAAGAGCCATTTATCATCTCAACTGAATCGGAGATTTTAATGACGCGAATGAAGACTGGTTTGGACCCAGTTTAACAGCGTGAGGTGTGATGGTGTGAGTACAGAGTGTGTTGATAGGTGATGTGTAGTGACATTATGTGATGTGATGCCTTAATGAGTCTAATATAGGCTACAGAAAATATATCAACATTTATATAGGCCTATCTTAACAGTGTTCATATATTTTAAGATAATCTGCTATATCCTGTTATTCAGCTGTAATCTGGTGGAGCCCAAACGCACTTGGCAGCAACTCAAAATAAAACACAAAAATATTATCCAGAGAAATTTTTTTTTTTTTGCTTATATTTATGTCATTCTGTCAGTAGTAGGCTGAGGTTAACCGAATTGCTGAACTGCTGTGAAATTACTTCCTATTCACGTATCTCCTTTATTCAGATGGAGCTATGGTGGGGATGTGAGTCCATATATGCAGCCAATTACACTGCAGAATCTTTGAATATATGAAAATTATTCATAAATCATTGTATGATGTATCCGCGCAGATTAATTTGTTAACACTGACAAACCTGCAGTTCTTTGGAATTCCTCTTTGATGATCCTTTCTGATTTATGCCCACTGAAAACCACAAAAACTGGCAAAAGTCTTCTCAGAGCCAAAGACACTTTTCGTACAGCCCGACAAACCGCTGTCTCTGCTCCGATGATAATGTAAATCCACGATGTGTAACGTTAGCCTAACAGGCTATTTGATATATCTGGGTGGAACAGATTGTTCAGATAAATGATTAGTGTGATGTAAAATCCTATCTTTCATATAGACACTCCTCCGGGAACGATGAGACAACCAAACGGGGTCTAATCACCAACTCCTGACGCAACAGTCCCTGAAAGTCGTGGACCTCAATGTCCACGACTTTTGTGGTGGTATTCAATATATTGCATCATGCTCTTATTTTGACAGGTTGGTAACAGGAAGTAGTTTGAGCGGAAGCTCTGTATCTTGTGTTGTCCGATGTGCAGAAGCTTGGGCCCAATTACAATCCGGCCCCTAAAGACTCAAGCCCTGAACCCTCAGGGTTCCCCTGAGAGTCTGAAAGGGCTCCGGATGCTATAAATAGGAATGGGACAGCACTTATCCCCCTCTCTACAAAATGTTGTTGACACTGGCGGCTCTGGGCATGATCATTTATCGGTTATTGTAAGCACAACGCTATGAACTGTGGGTAATTTCCTTACCGTAAGTCTGCATCGATGCTGACCTACGGTAAGGGGGCATAAAGGGCTCACTCACTGACTTGACGATTTGACAATGGGACAGCCCTCACACACTCACGCACTTCACATGAACGCGCCTCTAAGTCAGTGAGTCTGTAAGGGATCGGATTGGAATTGGGCCTTGAACAATGTGGGTCAGCATTAATGCAGCTCGACGTTACACTCAATATCTGTTGCAGTAAATCCTTAACGCACAACACAACTTTATTCACAAAAGGACACGCCATGTTTCTCCTTCCTGTGACACGCTCAGCGGGCGATCAGCCTCAGGCTTAGATGAGGCAAACCTGGGAGCCAGCAGGTTTGCTTCACGGAGTATGTTGCCATAGTAACTGACCCAGGGTTTAATTTACTTTTTAATTCTATATACTTTATTAGTCCCCAAGGGAATATTCAATATTTCCATGGCCGAGCACCCCGAGCAATTGGGGGTTCGATGCAAAGACAAGACATTTAATGTTCAAACTGATACTTTATCGTTTTTGTAAATAAACACTCAATCTGAATTTGATGCGTGCGACATGTTTTTAAAAAGTTGGGACAGGGGCAACAAAAGACTGGGAAAGTTACCAATTAACCCGAGGAATGTTCCAAACGGGTGTTTTTGAACATTCCACAGGTAAACAGATTAATTGGTAACAGCTGATAGTACCATGATTGGGTATAAAAGGGGTGTCCTCAAAAGGCTCAGTTGTTCACAAGCAAGGACGTCGTGAGGTTCACCACTCCTGGAAAACTGTGTGGACAAATAGTCTGATTTCACCCTCTACAGTCCATAATATCATCAAAGATTCAGAGAATCTGGAGAAATCTCTTCATGTAAGGGGCAAGGCTGAAAACCAACATTGAATGGCCTTTGACCCCTCAGGTTGCACTGCATTAAAAACTGACATGACTGTATAAAATATAATACTACATGGGCCCAGGAGCACAAATCCATTGTCAGTAAACAGCTCATCCCTGCATCTACTAATGCAAGTTAAGACTCTACCATGCAAAGTGAAAGCCTCAACAACATCCAGAAACAACGCCACCTATTCTGGGCCTGAGCTCATCTGAGATGGACTGACACAAAGTGGAAAAGTGTGCTGTGGTCTGACGAGTCCATATTACAAATTGTTTTTG
>NC_065523.1:1008564-1011064 GCF_006386435.1 Epinephelus moara | reverse complement strand
TCTTGAAAGAATAAATTAAACCAAAGACAGGTTTATTTAAATACACCTTAGGTCATAACAAGTAACACAGCTCTACAGCTCAACATCAACTATTCAAGGCCAACTTGCTGAAAACGACAACCTTATGGCTAGCCCCTTGCATGTGGGATTTAGGGCTGACCCAAAAAAATTCAAAGCTTTGTTCGATGGCACGGGATTCGATTGTGAATTTTTTTTTTTTTTTTTTAATATTCGGCCTGTTTTTTCTCCCGTTTTTTTGGGAGACCTTGAACGCAACACTAATCATGCTGTCCTTTTACGTTTTTTTTTTCTCCTCTTTAGCCATATGTAAACTCAAAGAACGAGAAACAATGTCTGTTAGGCATATAAGATTTCATGTTCCAGTTCCAGTTTGTGTTTTTAATTGATTGATTGTTTTTGGTTGGTTGACAAATAAAGGCCGGCCCCATTAGGCCGAGTAAAGAAGTCATCTGGTCTGATTGTTGCATGAATTGCCTAAAAAAGTTTCACAGTAAATCAGAGAACAGGGATATTATTATTGCCANTAATGAAGGTTTGCACTCTGGTACTTTTGGAGACTCTTTTTATGAAGGCGTGTTGCACTTATTATATAAAAAAGGAGACAAGACAGATATAAATAATTACAGGCACCTGACTATAATGAATACAGATTACAAAATATTAGCTAAAATAATAATGAATAGATTAAATGATACTCTAGATGATATTATAGAAAAAGAACAAACGTGCAATTAAAGGACGTCTGATGTGGGACAACTTGTGCACATTGAGAGAGACTCTACAAAAACTTTTTCATAATCGGGCTGGATCAAAGAAAGCATTTGATTATGTCTCTAGAGACTATTTGTGGTCTGTTTTGGAAGCATATGGCTTCCCTAATGATTTTATTCATATGATCAGATGTCTGTATAGAAAGTCATGTGTCCATATAAATGTTAATGGTGTACTTACTTTAACATAGAAAGAGGTGTAAAACAGGGCTGTCCACTGAGTGCTGCTTTATATATCTTAGCGATTAGCCCTTTAATCAAAATAATAAATGCTGACCCTTTGATATCTGGTAAACTTATTAATAACAGTTGCAATGTTAAAGCAATGGCATATGCCGATGATGTTACCATTATTATAAAGAATCAGTTAGAGATGGATATTTTAATTAATCATTTGTGTCTGCACACACATATATACATATATACATATACATACATACATACATATATATACATATATACATATATACACATATATATATATATATATATATATACACATATATATGTATATATATATATATATATATATGTATGTATGTATGTATAGCAGCAGCAGAAAACACTGAATAACTGTTGTGTTACACTTAATGAAGTCTTTTGATATTCATGAACGATCTATGTATCTGTGAAACTGTGTGTAACATTTAAAGTCACTTACTGCTTCCACAGACAGCTGACATGTATTTGTCCGTGTGTTTGATCATTAATAGTACAGTCTGGCTGAACTGCACCATGCGCCTCGGACATCATCAGTGTGTTTGCTGCGACCAGGATAACTTCAGTTTATTCCAAAGTCATCAACTGTTGAATATACGTGGATGATTTACTGATCTGTTTATCGGACCCAGTAGTCTCTGTTCCCGACCTCCTGACCTACATTAAATCATTAAGCAGACTGTCAGGATTACAATCAACTGGGAAAAATTGTGAGTTTATGTCTTTGAAGAATAATTTGTGTCCCGTATTCTTGAAATCTTTGCCATTTTAATTACTCGCTACCCACATTAAATAAACCCCCTTGCATTTCTAAAGCCCAGTTATAGAAGAATGCAAATAAATAAATACACTGATTGATTAATATGTGTTTTGTCTGTGGGTGTGAACATGGTGACTTTGTCTCAATCCATTTTCTTCCCAGTAAATCCATGTGATCATTGATTGATGACCCAGGTCTATTTCAAAGTCATGAAATCAGCCATACTTGATGTTGTTTGCTTGCAGTAGCTCCAAACAGCTTTATGAAACAGATTCTGATTCAGTCTGTTTGGTTAATTCAAGACGGGCTGTTTATAATAAGACCTGCTTTTCTGAGTCACCTCAGAGGAATAACAGCACAGTATTATAATTCAGGAAGAGATCAGGGAAACACATTTGGACAATTAAGATACCTCAATGCCTCATCGGGTCATTTGTACAAATACAGTAGAGTTCTGTGATGAAGCTATGATGCACGAATTATGCTGCTGTTAAAAATGGGCTGTATATGTGGGACATCCCACACAGAACTTTAGAGTGTGAAGCACAGATCTGTTTTTAAAGCACCAAAGAGCAGCTCAGTCGCTGTCCAAGGTCCTGTTTTATGGCATCATCACTGAGTGTTTGTTTCTCATCATGGTAGTTTCAGTTAACAGTGAGCTGTGATGCTGCCACCAGGCTGCAGTCTTTGTATTGGACCACAGACACTGACACATAACATGTGGAGCAAA
>NC_065523.1:978820-1007982 GCF_006386435.1 Epinephelus moara | reverse complement strand
ATATATATATATATATATATATATATATATATATATAAGCATAAGCATAGCTTAGCTCAAGTCAGCTCAAATTCCAATGACTTCTGCTTCCTAGATGAAACTCAATACCTTCTGCATGTTTCACATTCAAAGTGTACAAGGAGCAGTAGAGTGGTGAGTGTGAAATGACTCTTTAAACCCTGAGGATGTGTTTACAAATTAAAAGGAAGCAGTCTCTTACTCACACCTGATTCAAACTGTCTATATATAAAGCAGTTATACCTGAGGTTCTCTCCTCCTTCACTACACTCATGGCTGAGTTTGTTTGGCAGGCTGGACACAAAGCTCTTGAGATGAGAATACTCCAGAGCCCTCCATACTTCCTCATCAGAGTAGCTGTCAAAAGGATCCAAGTTCATCCTCAGAGATCCTGAAAACAGCACTGGGTCCTGAGAGAGGGGAGAGGGTCATGTGTCTGTGCATCACATAATGGGAGAAACTGTTTAGTCATGTGATTTCTCTGGCGAGGAATAAGATAGCTGTGCCCCAGTTGTGGATCTCTTCCTTAGGAGTGTGCCACCAATGCAGCCCTCAGAGGGACTGGCGCTGCAAAGCTGCAGCTCTTTGCTAAATGACATGCTCTACAGACCCATCAAAGCATCACTGTGAGTTCTGCCCCTCGTGTCTATACACAGTGGACACATCCATGTCTGCATGTGTCCTACAAATTCCACCAAATAAGGCCACACTGAGAATTGATTCAAAGAGGCCATACTCTGTCTTAGGCCCCGTTTATACGACAACGATTTCAACTGAAAACGGTAAACTTTAGTTGCGTTTTGGCCGATCGTTTACACGACAGCGGCGTTTTGGGTGCCTGAAAACGCAACGTTTTGAAAATGGGTTCCAGAGTGCAACTTTTTGGAAACGGCAGCGTCTCCGTTGTCATGTAAACTTGCAATATGCAGCTCCTCTGGAAACCGAGTCTTTCTGCACATGCACATATGGTTCCGGNCTGTTGATTTGAAGTGAAGTGTAGATCTGTTACTGTAGCAACTCCACCTCGTCGTCCATCCAGACAAAGTTATCTGTGCATGCTTTCGCCATTGTGTCTTTGTTTTGGTTTGTAATCACCGTGTTGTAGAGGAAGGCGCTTCAGCGCAGGTGCATGGCGTCATGCCGTGGTGTAGCTTTGCAAATTTACACTGCCACCCATTGGCCTGGGGTGCATACTACAGCGTTTCCAGTAGATCTTGCGGCTCCGTGTGAACGGGGATCGTTTCAATAACGTTGTCATATAAACGCAGAAGTTTTTTAAAATGCAAAGGACAGACTTTTACGTTTTTAGAGAAACCATTGTCGTCTAAACAGGGCCTTAAAATAAGCCTAGTTTCCACCAAACTCTTTCAGTGTGGTGCCTTTGGAACCAAGAATAACCCTTCAGACATGGTACCTAGACCCTAGGTCTGTTTAGTGTTTCCACCGCAGTACTCCAACAGTACTCCATCCAGCTCTTGCTGTATTTCCTCATCACAGGTGACACAGAGGGAGGTCTGCACCTCGTTTATCCTCCACAGAATGGAGTTGCACACCAACATTTTCAGAACAAAACAGAACAGGCTGCAGTGAGAGTCTCTCTCAATGGGATATTTAAAAATAGCGGTTTTGTGCATTTAGTCCTTCTCAGGCAAGCGCAGGGGTTTAGTGTTGCCTTAGTCCACAGGAACAACGCTACACAACACTTTTTTTTCTTCTCCTAATGAGGATCAGAATATATGCAGTTAACACAATCTGGTCCAAATTAATATATATTTCCACTCATTACTAAAAGTGTGTGTCATCCAAGAGAGACAATAAACTAATATAATGGTCAAAGTTGTCATATTGAAATTTAAGGTGTGTTGATGGATTCATTCATGCATTGAGTAACATTACAAGTAAATGTTCCACCTTAAAAGTTGCCTGTAGTTGGCCCAGTGAATTAAGTTATTTTTTTCTCAGTCTACCAGCCACAACTCAGCCCTGAGCAGCGTAACCATCCTCTACGGACCAATCAACGGACTGCAGTGTTTCTAGCTCCCCCTTTTAGCACCAGATCTCTGTGGTAAGTACCGCAACAGAGGAGTGACCAAAAATGGGAACAGTAGGAACGGTTCCATTGGTACCATCCACAACTTTTCACTGTGGAAATGGGGAAAAATGCATACTAAACTAAACTGAACCGAACCACACTGCTTAATGCAAACAGGCCTTTACAGACTTAAAAGGAGGTGTCCCCTTTCACTTGGGACACAGCTGCTGTGTCTTAAGCTTGGAAATACTGTCATTAACATGATCTGAATAACTGGTGCAGCGATTACAACATTTAGCAGTTTAGCAGGGGCCAGCATTATTCTTAATGCCATTTAACTCCATGTTCTTTTGCGTCCTCTCTGCACTAACCTGTGGAATGATGGTGATTCTGGAACGAAGCTCATGGAGGCCCAGCTGAGTGATGTCCACCCCGTCAATGAAGATGTGACCCTCTGCTGCCTCGATGATCCGAAACAGCCCGAGCGTTAGGGAAGATTTCCCTGCTCCGGTGCGCCCAACAATGCCCACCTTGTGGGTAGATGTAGCAGCAAATAGGCCATAGAAATACTGTACACGTATACTGAACAAAAATTTAAACACAACACTTTTGTTTTGCTTCTATTTTTCACAAGCTAAAGAGCAAAGACGTTCTTCATGTACCCAATAGATATATTTCTCTCAAATTTTGGTCACAAATTTGTTAAAATACGTGTCAGTGAGCACTTCTCCTTTTCCAAGATAATCCATCCACCAGACAGGTGTGGTATTCAACATACTGATTAAACAGCATGTTGGATGTACTGCCAAATTCAGGAAAATGACATTGGAGACGGCTTATGGAAGTGAAATGAACATTCAGTTCACAGGAAACAGCTCTGGGGGACATTCTTGCAGGCAGCAAGCCAATGGCACGCTCACTCAAAATTTGTGAAATCTGTGGCATTGTGTGATCAAACTGCAAGCTTTAGAGTGGCCTTTTATTGTGACCATCCAAAGACACACCTATGTAGCGCGTAAAAAGTTTCCGATCTTTAACTGTACCTGTGCAAAATGGGAGCAAAAACAAGAGTGTTGTGTTTGAATTTTTTGTTCGGTGTATATACATCAACACAAAAGTAATCCACATTCACAGTGACATATAGTCACACACAATTCCTTGTTGATTCACCCACAGTCAAAATACACACACAGCAGACCACAGCTTTCAGTGTAGTGATGTAAAGGCAAACCTTCTCTCCTCTATTTATACTGATGGTGATGTTGCGAATGGCGAGATCCAGGTTGTGGCGGTAGCGCAGGCCAAAGCCTCTGATGTCTATGCAGCCATCAGTGGGCCACCCTGGGGGGAGGCTGGAGGGCTCATGTTTCCACTCTGCCTGGAGTGAAGAAGATACACATTTAAATAAGTACAACCCCCACAACTCCACATCCCACCCCTGCACTCTCCAACACTGGGAAACAGTGGTGCAAGAAGTATCCACATCTTTCACTTCAGTTAAACTAGTAATAGAACAATGTAAAAATATTTCAATACAAGTAAAACTCTTCTGTTCAAAATCTTACTTGACTAAAAGTATAATCAGCAAAATGTAGTTAAAGGTTCAGTAGGTAACTTTTTATCATAAATGCTGAAACTGTCACTGTATCCTGACAGCGGTACATGGGACAGATAATCTTTAAAAAAGTCAGGTTCCTCTGGCCTCTTCTAGTTCTTGTGATGGCATTTGCAAGAATCCTCCGCACCTGAACAGGGACAACCAATCAGAGCTGGGAGGAGTCTTGAACAGAGTGTCAATCACTGCTCTTGCACATGCTAACTGGGGGAAGTTTCAGCTGGTTGCAATTTGCAATGCTCACCGCGAATACGGGTGGGGCTATTCATCGATGCAATCAACATCATCTATTATGAAAATATGTTGATTTGCAAAGCGTGCGTTGGCTTGTCGAAATAAAGTAGTATGCACCTGGTGAAAACATGGATTCCTCCAGAGAACCAGCTGCAGCTGAAAGCCTCGCCTACAAAGTGAAATCACTTCTCACAGGAGAACAACTGCAGCAAACAGACACTGGAAGTGAAGCATCCCGCAGCGCTTTGTCAGGACGACAGCAGAAAAGAGTGCTCCATTTACTTTTTTCCCCACCAAAGCATGATATAGTATATTAGGATTATCAGCACGCTGAATGTTTTTCTGTCAGTAGTAGTCACTTAAATTGTCTGCATCACCACTAATGATACCGCATGCATCATCTTACACTGTTATTCGGCTGTTTTCTATTTTCTGTTTACTTGAATAGGCATACACAAGCAACAAAATGGCTTAAACTAATGAAGAGTAATACAGTGTGCGGCAGCGAAGGCGGAGTAATATGGAAGTTTAATGGTTGAGATGATGTAGTGCCAAAGAAAAGGGCTGTTTGAAGGTGAGGTAAAGCAGTGAAAAAATCCTCAATATAGCATCCACTTGGACTGATATTGATTTTTTTAGGTGGGCATCTTTTAAGGTGGGTAAAATACGTTTCGATGTCAAACCCCGTCCACAACATTGTAATGCTGACCTTCCCTGGTCGGACTCCTGCCTGCTATTCAAAACTGGGGCTGCGCCAACCGTCATCTGTAGAAGGTAATACACTGACTGTATACAGTATATAAGTACCTCATACAGCGCCACTTCAAAAATGCCAAACTTAGCCTTTAACATTTAATCAAAAGTGACTCCTTAAAAAAATGGTTTACACTTGTTAAGTCTAAACCAGGGGTATTTCACTTAATTAATGCATTTTAGACATGTGCTTGCAAAACACAAAAATAGTGGCAGTGACTGACCAGCAGTTTTGAAGTATTATGATTGTTGTTGTAAAGCATTATGAATAGTGTTTATAATTGTAATTATACAGTGCTATTTATTTATTTAGCGAATGCAAAGTCCTTCAGCCAAACAGTTGCCGTCTGATCTGCTGTATGGAGGGTGACTAAGCCTCCTTCAAGTCTTTGTAGAGGGCAAGCTTCAATGATGTGTTGCATTGTTTGCTCCTCTCCACAAGCACAAAGTGAGCTTGAGCTGCTGCCCCACTTGTGAAGGCTGGCCAGGCAGGGGGCCATGTCCAGTCCTGAATCTGTTTAGGGTTGACCACTGTCTCCTTGGGAGGTTGGTGCCAGGGACCAGCAGGGTGGGGTCTGCCACCAGATGTTTGTTTGGGATGTCTTTGGACTCCCATTCCTTTTCCCAAGCTGATTGGATGGTAAAGTCAGCTGGCGGGGGATTCTTCCAAATTGGACGTCTAGATGGAAGTCGGGCAGTGGGTGGGTTGAAAATGTCTGTGTAGATTGGTAGATGAGGGGAGTCTTTGACCTTTTGGAGCATCCTTTGAGTGAAGGCTACTCGCCGGATGTGTGGAGGGGCTATGTTTGACAGGATGGGGAGCCAGGGGAGTGGTGTTGAGCGGATTGTCCCGGTGATGATGGTTGTGTTGAGTTGGGTGTCCACATGGTGTGTATGGGGTGACCTGGACCAAACAGGGGCACAATATTCTGCTGAGGAGTATGCCAGGGCCAGCGCTGAGGTGCGCAGTGTGGGGGCTTCTGCCCCCCATTTTGAGCCAGCAAGCTTGCAGAGCAGGTTATTTCTGGACTTCACCTTAGCTGCCGTCCCTTTAAGATGTTCCTTGAAGGATAGGGTCCTGTCAAGGGTCACTCCAAGGTAAGTTGGAGTGGGGGCGTGCTTCAGTTTAAGTCCGCTCAGGTGGATGTTCGGTTCTCAGTGCTATATACAGATTACAGTGAATTATAAGTATTTTCATAATGCATTAAAGACATGGGCATGATAGGAAGTATTACCAAACTTTCTTGCTGTTATTTGATGTTATTTGAGGCGTTGTGTAACAGTATCTCATGTATAATGTACATAGATAGTAGTTATGTACATAGATATTAAAAAAAAGGATTCTAAATCAAGTTCCCTGTGTGTTTAATCCCTGCCAGTCCCAATCCAGCACCATACAGAAGTGAGAAAGAATCAAGTAAATACTCCCTCCACAACCTTGACATGTAATCCCGGAATTTTCTTCTGTTTTTCTTTGTACCTCTTTCTCTGTGTCACTGTACTCTTTAACTTTCTCTACAGCCACTATGTTGGTCTCCACATCAGAGGACATCCTCACCAGCCAGGTCAGAGAGGCAGTCAGCTGCACATGGGACAGAGGAAAGAATATCAGACAATTTGGACAAAAAGGGGTCACTTCACAAGCTCTAAAACCACTAACCTTTTGACCTACCACTAGTATCACCTATCCATGCAAATATGTTTGGTTTTATTTGTCCAGGTTTTCAGATGTCTGTCTCAGATCTCTGCCTCCACCCCAATTCACTCAACATTTTTTCTTAGTGTTATGTGCTGAATTGCTACTGGCAATACTCAGGAATTAATTCTGAAAAAAATAAAATAAAAAAAATAATAGAATTACCGCCTCATTGTTGTACACCTCTGTAAACCAGTTCAGTTGCACTTACAGTTTATGTCCATGTCTGTGAAAACTTGGATGCTTCACACACATCTTTCACCTGGCAGCACATATCTATACAATCAGCACAGTTTTAAGGTGGACACCCAAGACTTAAGTCACCAATTCAGTATCTGAACAAATGTCTCCCCTTCTGTTCCTAAGATATGATGCTGAATAATGGCCATAAAAGTGTTTCTGCAGATCATTATGGTGTCACAGTGAAGTTGACCTTTGACCTTTTGGACATGACATGTCATCGCATTATGTTATCCTATTTGATGTTTGTGTGAAGTTTTGTCATAACTATCGTATGAATTCCTGAGTTATGGCCAAAAGCGTGTTTTATGAAGTCACAGTGAGCTTGACCCTTGACCTTTGTCCACCAACATGTAATCAGTTCATTTCCTGACTCAAATTGGATGTTTTTGCCAATTTGAATAAAGTCCCTCAATGTGTTTTTGAGATATCCCAATCACGAGAATGGGATGGATGGATGGATGGATGGATGGATGGATGGTCGGACAACCCGAAAAACATTATGCCTCTGGCCACAACTGTCGCGAGTGCAGAGGCACAATTTTTTTTTTTCTTTGCTGAAACACTTTAGTACTTAAATAATTGAAATAATGCTTTTAAAGAATGAACATTCTGTTACTGACAGGGCAGTCAGGCTAAACTCCCTGTAGTTAATGAGCTGTGAAGTGACTGAAGTGGTCATTCTTTAGTTATTGGGAGCACCATCAGTTGTAATCAAACATCTCAGAGGCTACTCCTGTCCTGCATTTTGCTCAAAGTGGAAGTGATCTGCTTAACCCCTCAGCCTGGACCAATCTGGTAAGAGGTCAGAAAGGTACTGATACAGAAGGTGATACAAAGATGATTCGATGAATGATAGAATTCTATTCCTTTTTTTACAAACTTGTACAAAGCATCCTATACGATGAAGTGGTTTCTAACCTGTCACTTCTCTGTGCCCCTGAAGAAGATGTGACCTCCAACAGGTATCACAGGTGTGAGGATGAGTGTTTACCTGGAGGGCATAGGAGATAGACAGCCCCATGATGCCTGGACTGAGGCTTTCTCTGGCTATGACAGCAAACAAAGCTGCAAATGACACGATGCAGTTTCCTACAAACTCCAGGCGAACAGCCAGCCACCTAAACACAGATTCATTAACATTATAAGGAAATCACACCACTGTAGGAACCAAGTGGCACATGCAATGCAACTAATGAAGACCAAAAGAATTCTTAAAAATCTCTTTACCTCCTTTATGTTACCTTTATGTTTATCTCACTAAAGACAATACATATTGCTGCAGTAGGTCGTGTGTTTAGTGAGAGTGAATATTAACAGTGACACTAACCTGTTTGCTATGATGCTGGGGTAGTAAGCTTTCTGGTTGTGGTCCACCCGCCGATCACTCTCATGAATGAAGCGCTCCTGTTCACCAAAGGCTCGGATGACGGAGGTGCCCAGCAGTGTTTCACTGAAGTGGGTGTAGATGGGTGAACGACTGATTGACTCCAGACGCTTTAGCTGGCGAGATGATGCCACATAAAACCTCTGGACAGAGGAAGGACAGAGACATCTAACAACTTCAAGCACATCAATTAAAGGGATAGTTCAGATTTTTTTAAGTGGGGTTGTATGGGGTACTTATCCATAGTCCGTGTATTACATATAGTAAATGTCAGTCAGCACGCCTCCAGTTTGGAGAAGCAGACTGGAGTCCAACATGAAAGCTAGGCAATGTACTGCTGTGGAGAAAATGTATTTTAGCCACCTTAAAAAACAAATCACTATCAGTTTAAGAGTACGCTATACTGTGAGTATTTTCACCGCTTTACCTCATAGCACAGCCCGTTCTGATAGGGAGGCTGTTAATGACCTCAGTTCCCCATCTATACTCTTGTCAAAGCCAGACTCCATTGACAAAAACAGTAATTTTTGCTCAATGAATACGGGAAATGCTGCTCTATTATTGCATCACTCAGTTAGTTAGTTTGTGTTATTGTGTGAATTTGGTGAATCTGAACTAACCCTTTCAAACACCAAAGTCAAGCCAACCCTAACCCTAACACAAACAAAATGACTGATAGAGGCTGTGGTAGACCAGCAGCTCCTGTGTTCAGCAATGTTATATCACTGTTTTTCTCAATGGAGGCTGGCTTCATTTTCCCGTTTGAAATCACTGACTGATATTTAAGTAAAGCAGTGAAAACACTCTCAATATAGCGTACACTAAAAGCAGTTCTGACTATTCTAGGTGGGACTTCTTTAAGTGGCTAAAATACTTTTTGTTGCTGACCCCTCAACAGAAGTACATTGCTTAGCTTCTATGTCGGACTCCAGCCTGCTTCTCCAAATTGGAAGCACACTAACTGCCATCTTCTGTGTGTAATACACTGACTATAAAGTACCCCATACAACCCCACTTCAAAAAATCTACTACTATCCCTTTAATCAGTCAGAATTAAATACAGTGCAGTCAGAAGTGGCAGAACAGTGTATGAACATAGACCTTTTTAGGCATAGTCCCCCATGTTTAGAGGACCAAAACATATGGAAAGTGTACGAGGGCTTTCAAACTAACCTGCACAAAAAAGTAGAGCAGACCGAGAGCAGGGATGATGACAGCTACCAGTGGTGTGGCAATCAGGATGATAACACAAGCACCCAACACATTTAACATAGAGCCCATGAACATCTTAATAATACTGGGGATCACTGAGTCAATGGTATCCATCTCCTTGGCAAAGCGGTTGACCAGGTTGCCACTGGGGGTTCGCTCAAAGAAGGACATAGGTGAGCGCAGGACGTCATACAGCATGGACTGATGAAGGTAGCGGGATGCCAGGATGCCCCCGATGGACGTGGAGAGGGAGTAACCAAAGACTGCCACACCTACAAGACAGCAGGGAGCTTTATAAAGTAAGATGATTTGTACATGCTGTGTGAATGTCAAACACACAACCACACACTGAGGTCTGAAACATAACCTGCTCTATCTGAAGAGTTACTGAAGTTTCACTTGAATTGCTGCGTCTGAAAACAGTGTGACCTGAACTTAGTGATGGACACAAATGAGCAGCAGTTTCAGATCCAAGTCATAAATCAATCCTTTATTTTTCTGAGTCCTAAACAAGTCATTATTTTGCTCTCTGATTGACTGCCTTGCCAATGTTACCTCTTCCTCTTTATTGTGTAGTGTGATTGGCTGATTCAAAGTATTTCTAACTGGCTTCCCCTCTTTTTATAACTCCATATTTCATCTTTTGGTTTAAGGAGTATATTTCAGTCCTTTGAAGTCAGGCTAAAGTCAGGATGTAGTTACGAGTCATTGGTGTTGAGATCAGTGTGGTAAGTCTTCAATTTAACAACCCAGATATAACATCAGTGGGTGGGTTTATACACACACACACACACACACACACACACACACACACACACACACACACACACACACACACACCAACATTCCCCTACTATGGCATGGTCACACATAAGAAAATCTTCCACACTAAACCTTTAAGTTTCTTGGCTAAATGTCTACTTTTGTCCTTGTTTTATTTCTGTCTTGTCTATCTGCTTCTTCCTCCCCTTAACCCTCCTCACCCTGGAACAGGCCGAGACCACCGTACACCCCAAGTCTCATTAGTCTGTCGGGCTGAGTGCCATTCACCACGGGGTCGTCAGTCCACAGGCTCAGCCAGTAGTTGGAGAACAGTGAGAGCAGGTGATGGGTGAGGAACAGCAGCAGACTGATGCAGGACAGAGGCACTCCGATGGCTTTTAGATAAGCCCAGAACACAGAGAGTTTGACCTGAGGATGGAGAGGGGAACAGCTGGGACCATCACATATTGCACAAAGATATATGACCATGCTGTGCACTGACATGGTTGAGCATGTTGAGCCTCTACTCACCCGTCCAGTGCTGGCCTTGTCAGCCTCTGTCAGCTTGCCCACCTCAGGGTCCTTGGCATTTTTGCTCAGCACCTTGTCCTCCTTACCCGTCTGGGACAGTTTGGACACATTGCTGGCATCTGGACTGCTGCTTTCACATGGAGCAATAGAAAGAAACACACAGGAGCTTAAAAAAGACAAACAGCTAGTTATAATATATCTCAGTAAAATAAACCACCTCTCATATTAGTCTCGGGTCACTTTGTTTTAAGAGGATGTGTGTCTCAAGCTGCAACCTCCACAGCTGAGCCAACACCAAAGTGCCAAAACCTGCAGTATCTCGAATGGCCACTTGAGGCTGGTTCCAAGATCAAGTCAGTCCCCACTGACCCCCATGTTAAAATGCCCAACTTAACAGCAGTAATAAACATGTTTACATCCATGACAACTGTACAGGGGGTGAATTTTTATATAACTCAACCATTTACATTTACAAGACTTAAAGTTATGCATAACTAAGGGCGGGTTGCTCTGAGTGACAGGCTTTCTGCTGATAGTACCCTGAACTTCTCAGTCATATCCCCCCTTTGCTCCTCCAAAACTCCACCATCTCACCCAAATATGGTCACCTCTGGCTCCAAAAAACCAAGATTGGGACAGCTCAAGGCTTCAAAACAGGAGTCTACAAGCCAATGAGTGACACTGTGGTAGCTACATCTATTAGTTTTACAGTCTACGGACAGCTAGAAAAAGCCTCTGACTCTGTTAGATGGGACTTTTTATACAGAGTGCTGGAACAGTTTAATTTCCATGAGACATTTGTCATATAAGCTTTATGTAACAAACAGCTACGATCAAGAATAATGGGAGTCGGTCAAACTCTATGACACTTGAACATGGCTGCAGACAGGGTTGTTCCATGAGTCCTCTTTTCTTCCCCATTCTATTGGAAGCTCTAAGCCAAAGCTAAATAAAAGTATTAAAGATATGGACAGGGTGTATAGAAAATGCCACTATTCACAGATAATGCCCTGGTAAATCTGTCAAGACCTACTCCATCCTGCCCTGTGTTTATGTCAACTCTTACAGGTTATGGTCTACATTCTGGCTAAAAACTGAGTGTACAGAAAAGGTTCTTACTTTTAATTACTGGCCAGATTGAGCCAACGGAGAAAACTATGGAATGAAATCGATTTAGTATCCTCGAGTCAAATTACCACAAGAATTAAGTCAATTAAAATCCATCAAGCATGATCCATTTCTCTCTAGAATAAATTCTGATATTGGAAAATGGTACAATATCTCCTCTAAGCATCACCTCAAGACCTTAGGTGATTAAAATGAATACACTTCCAAGTGTTGGGATTCACAGGACCACAGATGATTTATCATTTGGTAAAATCTAAACTGTAGATTTAAAGGCTTTTTCCTCTGCATGCTCTTTGTTCTCCAGACAAAGACAGCTAGGACACCCATCTCCACAGGAGGTCTCACCTCACACCTCAGTGAGACTCAAGTCCCAAAACTTGATTGGACAAGACCTTTTACAGTGACATGTGACTCTGTGATGTCACAGGCATCTGTACCAGGTCTGCTCCCTCCCACAGAACTCTTCTCTGCTCCAACTGTGGAGCAGTGCTCTTCTTGCTCCAGCTGCTGTAGCAGCTGCACACCGCTTCCCGGTTGGGCCTGGACAGAAGAGGCCCGAACCCCTGCTCCATAGCCCAAACCACTAAAGGGAGGGCAACTGATCACAGACTCTCTGGCAAACACAAGGTTTGCAAACTAGCTTTCCAGCAACAAGGAACTAAGTGAGTTAGCACCCAGCGTCTAACTCTGCAAGGACCCTGAGCGACCAGCTTCCTCGGATCAGAACCTTTGGAACAAAGGACCCAGCAAAGACTGCACCTGGAACCATCTTCCCAGCCTTCTTCTGCCGGCTAACAAAGCACCACCACCAAGTGACTCTTTCTTCCATCCACTCAAGGATCGGTAATGTAACAACTGGGCATAGCTTATCACAGCTTTACAGGCTAAGCAAGACTGTTTGACTTGTTGTATGTGATCTGATGCTGTTTACTGAGTTATTGTTGTGATAAATTGCAGTTAGGTCATTATTAATTATTAATAATAATTATTAATTATTTCCGATAGCCAATTTAACCCCAACATATTTGGTGCCACCGTGTGAGGTAACTGTATGTTGATTCCCTACATATTTGGTGCCATCGTGTGAGGCAAATATATGTTGATTCCCAACACAAGGCTATTGTATCGACTCTGCCAGTGGAAGTAACTGATAAAGATTTCATGTGATAGGATAAAATTCAAGTGGTCCATTGTGGAGGCAACTGCTAGGAGCTATGGTCAGAAGGTTGTTGGTTCCTGTTGTTGCGGCAACTCAGAACCCGCTGGGGGACACCAGCAGTGAGGGAGGCTGTCAGGCTGAAGAAGGAGGCCTTTCTGATCTGGCTGGCCCAGGGGTCTCCTGAAGCAGCAGACAGGTACCGGTTGGCTCAGCAGAGAAGGAAAACTGCTGACCCAAACTCTCGCCCATATCCTTAGCAGAGGTTGCTGAGATAGTCAAAAACTTCCCAAGCAGCAAGGCGCTGGGTGTGGATGAGATTCACCCTGAGATGCTGAAGGCTCTGGACACTGTTGGGCTGTCATGGCTGACACTTCTTCTTGGTGTCATGTGGAGGTTGGGTACGGTGCCTAAGGAGTGACAGACCAGGGTGGTGGTTCCCATTTTCAAAAAAGGGCACCAGAGGGTGTGCTTGAACTATCGGGGTATCAGACTGCTCAGCCTCCCTGGTAAATGTTACTCCAGGGTGCTGGAAAGGAGGCTCCGACAGATTGTCGAAACTCAGATTCAGGAGAAACAATGCGGATTCTGTCCTGGCCGTGGAGTAGTGGACCAGCTCTTTACCCTTGCAAGGCTGCTGGAGGGGTCGTGGGAGTTTGCCGATCCAGTCTTCATGTGCTTTGTGGACTTGGAGAAGGCTTACGACCAAGTCCCTCAGGGGCTCTTGTGGGGGGTACTGTGGGAGTACGGGTACCGGGCTCGCTGCTACGAGCCATCCGGTCCCTGTATGACCAAAGTGAGAGCTGTGTCCGTATACTTGGTGTAAAATCAAACACGTTCTTGGTGGGTGTTGGCCTCCGTCAAGGTTGTCCCTTGTCACCAATCCTGTTTGTGATTTACATGGATCTCGAGGCGTAGCCAGGGGGAGAAAGGGGTCTGGTTTGGGGACCTTAGAACTGCATCTCTGCTTTTCGCAGATGATGTGGTTCTGTTGGCTTCATCACACTGTGACCTGCAGTATGCACAGGGGTGGTTTGCAGTGGTCAGGATGAGAGTCAGCACCTCCAAATCTGAGGCCATGGTTCTCTGTTGGAAATTGGTGAATTGCCCCCTCCAAGTTGGGGGAGAGTTACTACCTCAAACAAGGGAGTTCAAGTATCTCGGGGTTTTCATAAGTGAGGGTAGAATGGAGCGCGAGATGGATCTGCGGTTAGATGCAGCTTCTGCAGTGATGCAGGCCCTGCGCCGGTCCATAGTGGTGAAGAGGGAGCTGTGCCAGAGGCAGAGCTTTCAATTTATTGGCCCATCTACATCCCAACCCTCACCTATGGTCATGAGCTCTGGGTAGTGACTGAAAGAATGAGATCGTGGATACAAGTGGCTGAAATGAGTTTCCTCCATGGGGTGGCTGGGCTCAGCCTTAAAGATAGGGTAAACAGCTCGGACATCAGGAGGGAGCTCAGAGTAAAGCCGCTGCTCCTTTGCATCGAAAGGGGTCAGTTGAGGTGGTTTGGGCATCTGATCAGGATGCCTCCTGGGCGCCTCCCGCTTGAGATATTTCAGGCATGTCCCACACGTAGGAGGCCCTGGGGCAGACCCAGAACACGCTGGAGGGATTACATATCTCATCTGGCCTGGAAACACCTTGGGGTCCCCCAGGAGCACCTGGAAAGCATTGCTGGGGAGAGGGATGTCTGGAGTGCTTTGCACAGCCCGTTGCCCCTGCGACCCGCCCCGGATAAGCGGATGAAAATGCATGGATGGCTAGATGGAGGATAAAATGATTTTAAATTTATTTGGCATGATAAGTGACCTGGTATGGAACTCTGCAGTCAACCATAACTAAGGGGAGTTAGCTCTTCTAGAGCTATTATGAAGCCACACACACAAAAAAAAATCAATTTCTTTAATGTTTTTTTTTTTCTTTAAACATAAATTCCTGTCGTGCCCTCTATGAATCAGGCTTTGCGTATTGACCAAGCTTTCACAAAGTCGCTAGCTAATGCTAATGTGCAGGAATGTTTTGGAACAGTTGTGGAACTATTTGTGTTGAAGGAGCAAAAAAAATAAATAAATAAACAAACAAATCACAATCTGTCATCTCCTGTTACTCTTAACTAATAACTGGCACTTGTAGCACTGTTATATAAAAGCAATATCTGATGAGAGGGAGTGCTGTTGTACTGAATGTCATCATGGCTGTGATCCAGTCATAGTGACAGTAGACATAAAGGTTATACTATATTGACTGAGTGAGTTCCTCGTCTTTTTCATCTTAATACATCTCTCCTTTAACAACAAAACACACAATAAAAACCCCTACCAAAACCAAACTCAAAAGAATCAAACAAAAATAACAATGATAATAATTATTGGGAGACAGTGGGAGTAGAGACTGTTACATTGTTGAAGCTTGATATATCTGATTTCTCTGTGCCATAGAGCTTCAGTGTTGTTTTACTCACCCAACACGAGCAGGTGCACTGCTGTTCTCTACTCCTTTGGTTCCACTCCTTGGCACAGACTCTGAATCATGGAAGGAAACAAATTATGTTTTTGTGACAAAGGATTGATCCACAAACAGTACCTGCACCCACTGCAGCAAACTGAGATCCACAACATTGTTAATGTTCATAGAAAAGATTTTCTCATTATCAGCACTGCAGTTAATGACCTCTGCTTGTTGTGACCAAGGAAAAACAACTTTAAAATGCTCTATATTTATATTTACCGCTGAGATCTACAACAGGTGTGTCTGTGTAAAGTGCAGTGTGTTTGGAGTTTGTCTCACGATTGTTGTCAGTGTGGTCAACTGCAGTGTATGTTCGCAGAAACTCAGCAAAGGTTCCCTCTGTGGCCATGAGCTGCTGGTAGGAGCCCATCTCTGTGATCTCTCCCTCCACCATGACCAGGATCAGGTCGGCCTGGGGCAGGTAGCGCAGTCCGTGAGTCACCAGCACACGAGTCTGCACACATTCACACACATTCAACATGCCTGTACCATTTTAAAGTCACTTAATCATTACTGTATTAATTCCAAGTCAGCACGGTTATAATCATTTAAAAACCTTTAGATCTACTGTGTTACCATACACAGATATCAAAAACAAAAACTCTACGCCAGACGGATACAATCTGTCCCAGTCACATTTTTTTCCCTTGATCCTTATCTGGTTACTTCGGCACTGATACTGCTGACACTGAGATAGCGGCCTGTTGGTGCACCACTTTGGTCCGGACTGAAATAACTTGATAACTTTTGGATGGATTGTCAAAAATGTTGTACAGAAATTTATGGTGCCCAGAGGGATGAATCCTAATGACTTTGGTGATCCTTTGACTTCTCTCTGGTGCTACATTCAGGTAGACATTTGTTTTGTCATTGAAATATTTCGACAACTTTTGGATAGATTACTGTGTATTTTGTTTTAGACATCTGGAAGAGGAAATGGTTGACTTTTCTTCTAGTGTCATTATCATCACCAGGTCAGAATTTCTGTTTATCCAAAACTTTTAAAGTGGAGATGATACATGAAACAATATGACAGTGGTTCGTCTGGTCTGCTAGTAAGTATGGACCGTTTTGAGTGATAGGCTGTCTGCTAATAGTGTCCTTGGCTTCTCAGTCGAATCTATTCTTCACAGCTCTGGCCTCTCATCCAAATATGGTCCACTTCAACTTGATTGATTGACTGTTGTCATACAATGAACCTCCCTGTGCTGCTTTAGGATGGCTAAGCTTGAGATCATACACACCTTGTCCTTCAGCAGTCCCTGTGGGCCAATGACGTGATCAAAGATATGTTTTCCTACGTGAGCGTCAACGGCAGACAGCGGGTCATCCAGCAGGTAGACAGCACGGTCACAATAGACAGCCCTGGCCAGGCTTACCCTCTGCTTCTGACCTCCAGAGAGATTCACCCCCTATACAGAGGAGACACAGATACAGGTAGAGGTAGAAGCAAGGCAATGGTAAATTTCATTTAAAGACTGTTGTGCCTTGTGTAATATCTATGTATGTTTTAAAACTGTACAGAAGGAGCGTTTCATAACATTATCTCTAACAGAGGTTTAAAGACCTGTGATTCAAGTGGGTATTGACCCTTGCTCAGTAGCCAAATGCCTCAGGGATGAGTATGTGTCCCTGTAGCTTCAAGTAAAGGGCCATAGGCATCGGTAAACCCATGATGTTAACATTATCTCCCAGTTAGGGAGCTTCCATAAAATGCATGTGTCAACAACCAGGCAGGCCCTGCTGGTTCGATCAAAAACTGCTGTCAGCTGTAAAGCTTTCTACCTTTTTGATCCCACCACAGTGTTTTAAATGCAGACAACTTAGTGAGATACTCTACATCTGTACCATTCTACAGATGCACAAACTATGTGATCTTGAGTTGATACCTTCTCTCCAATCTCTGTCTCGTCTCCAGCAGGAAGGATCTCAAGGTCAGGCTGAAGGGCACATGCCTCCACCACACGCTGATACCAGGCCTCTCTCCTTTCCTGACCAAATATTATGTTGTCTTTCAGTGTGGAATTCTGGATCCAGGCCTGCTGAGGAACGTAGGCCATCGAACCCTGGTGGCAAACACCAGCACACACACATTGTAAATTTCATGGCATTCCAGAGTTGGTGATGAGCAGTAAGACAGAGCGCAATCCTGCTCTGCAGCGGATGAACCACTCTTACGTCCCCACAATCCATGGGTGTGCTATACTGTGGAGAGCTCTTAGATAGAAACGATCCTAGCCACTCTAATGGAAAAAGTAGTATGATGTCATAACATACAGTGTGTTTGTCTCAGCACCCCCTCAACTCTGCCCTGCACCATCACTGGTAGCTAGTTAGCTTTAATTGTGTGAGCTGGCCAAACTACCAAGTTAACCTTTTGGCTGCTGTCTAGTTAGAATCAGCGTTAGTTTCAATAAAAACTATGATGAAAATGAGACAAAAACTAGAGACAGTCCTCAAATAAAAACTAATACAGGACAGGAAGTGGATTCAAACGCCATGGTTTATGTTGATAGAAGTAGCGGCTAACTATTACTAGAGTGCTTGGACAAAGCAGCAGAAACACCTATACTATTTCCCCCAACTGAGTCAGTTTGATAGTAAGCAATGTGGTTAGTGTGATTTTTGTCTATGAGGGAGAATGCACACAGGCCACACAGTAGTGTGTCTTAAAGCGGTATCCATGTCAGCTGCCCCAGTGGGTCAGTCCCCGTACACATGGAAGATATAATCTTATGAAAGATACCATAGACACAATATGGAACCCACACTGTTTGCTCCTGATCGGCCGGTTTAACCTTGCTTACGCAGACATCTTGGACTCTGATGCCTCATTCAAAATCAAAAAACCTAAAACTTAAACCTGGCTCAATAATGACACCTGTGCTCTCAGGCAATTGTTTACGAAAGTAGAGAGAAAATGGAAAAAAGACAGGCTCCAAGACCCATAAGGCACGATAAGACCCTGTCTTGTTAACTATCAGCATGCTATTAAAGCAGCAAGGACAAAGTACTTTGCTGACATGATGAATGCCTTCTCTCCCAAAGTACTATTTGACACAATGATTATAGTCCTTAACCCTGCTGCTACTGCCTGCCCTCTGCAAACCGCAATCACGTGATGAATTTGTACACTTTTCACAAGTAATACTGATAACATTAGATATGCTATTTCACCTCCTGTCTATGTTCTGTCTGTCATCCCTCTCTCCCTCCAAGTTGCCATTTTGGTCATAGACAAAAATGTCTATTCTCAACTCTTGTCCTTTTTAGAAAATAACAATATAGAGCAATATCAGTCAGGCTTCAGGGCACGTCACAGCACGGAGACAGCTCTACTTAAGGGCTACAATGACCTACTACTGCCTCTTGACTCTGGTAAATGTGCCATACTAACTATTAGACCTTAGCCCCACCTTCGATACATCTGATTTTTCTATTCTCCTGAATGGTGTTGAGCAGAAGGTTGATATCCAGGGTAGCGCCCTCCAGTGGTTTGTCTCCTACCTAACTGATAGATCCCTCTCTGTTAGTATTGGAAACCTCTTTTCCCCTTATCTTCCCATCGCCTGTCGTGTACTGCAAGGCTCCATTTTAAGACCCATCTTATTTGCCGTAGTCTTCCAGGACCTGTGCCCTTAAAATCTTCAAAATATTTTACTCCATATTGGAAAAGTAACACACATATTGGTTTCAGTGTGCACTGCTGCTGTGAGCGAGCATCAGTGTGTTTGTGTAGGAGAGCCAGAGCAGCCACCTTGACAGCCACAGTTCCTTCTAGTTTTTCCATCTCTCCGAGCAGGGCAGAAAGCAGTGAGGACTTTCCTGAACCCACGTGTCCCACCACGGCTACCAGAGAGCCTTCTGGGACACACACATTCAACCTGCAGACACATAGGATTATTCAACTCAATTTATCTGAGACTTAATGAGATTAATTTCTTAATTAAAAAAAAGTACATGTTAATAACTCAATATGTATTGTTTGGATTCTATGGATTATTTTTCTATTTTTTTTAATTGCTCTCTGTAAAGCGTCTTTGAGTATCCTGAAAAGCGCTATATAAATCCAATTTATTATCATAATTATAATTATTATTGTATGTTTATAAATAGTTACATTGCCAACTATTTGTATTTTGTTGGCTAGTGATATTGTGGGAGGAAACACATTAGCAGGATGAAAAGAAGCAACTGAAATGCTTACTTATGGTAAGCTGACAATCTGTATGACAATATGATACCTGGCTGGCTTCCTTGGGAATTTTGTACTAAAACAATTGTAACTTTTGAAAGAATCCACTTGATTTGACTCACTCAGACAGCTGAAACCTCATTTCAGATTTGGCAACTTCATTGTACATATGGGCATGTGAGTACTTTTTAGAAATGGACTGGAGATGTCAATGGTGAACTACAGAGATTTTTTTTTTTTTACCAGTTACACATGTCGGTTGATTTTGCTTCTTTTCTTCTTTTAGTTATAGTACTAGCGCCATGCTGTGCAATGTTGATACATTTGGTAACTTTTATAAAAATAACTTTTTCTCATATGTGCTGAAACTCACTCCTACACAGTAGCACATGAGACAGTCTGTGAAAAAAAATCATGTTACATGTGGATTCTTTTTTTCACAAGCTGTCTCATGCTACTGTGTGGCTATGGTGACAGTTTCAGCACATATGAGAAAGTTATTGTATAAAATGTAGCAATGTGGTAAAAAGTACAGCTTTAAGAATAACATTATTAAGATATTGATGCTACACTGGTCACCTAGCCTTGTCCACTTTGCACTTCACAACCTCAGGTTTGGTGGGAGCAGCACCATTAGCAGCATCAGCATGGCTAGTGGTGCTACCATATGTTAATTAGTAATGCTAAAGGGATTTGCCGGCTAGAAATTAAGCCGCTTACTCACCAGGGCTACCTGGAGGGAGACAGTAGGGTGACCACCATGTTTCCTCAGCAACGCCATCCCACCACTATGGGTCAGGACAGCATTACCAGCTGTAATTGCTGAATGGACAGCACTACTACAGGGCTTGATGCTAACTTTTTTCCCAAGGAGCACATGTGCTCCTACGTTGAAAAAGTAAGGAGCGCACAAAGAACTTTAAGGGCACAATGTAAATTGATCAAATAATGTGTTTTCCGTAATAAACGTGATGCAAATAGACATTTACAAGCAAAATTATGTAATGAATTTGTATACAAAATGTACAGAAAGGTAAAATCATCAAGTTTTTAATTTTATCTTTAATGTTATTATCTTATATATATTATCTTTGCAATATGATTATCTTATATAATTATTAATTATAGTTATTACTATCCTAAAACATTCTCCAGGTCCTCTGAAACTCTTAAGCCTCTTTCACACAGAGCTTTCGCGGCGCCCACCGCGGGGTAGGGCGCAGAGGACAAGATTTGGGGGAGTACAGGCTCATTCAGGAGCTACAGCTCCATGGTGACCGCTTCCGGGTCTACTTAGCTACAGCTCCATGGTGACCGCTTCCGGGTCTACTTCAGGCTCTTCTCTGCTATTGGACGTGCGGTGCTGAGGTGTCGTCACAGCGCGTTGCGGGGAAATTAAAAGAAATTTCAATTCGAGCGCAGGCTGGCGGCGCGTAGACGCCGCGACATGCGCCCCCCTTGCGCCGCTCAGCTCGGCGGCAGAGCAGTGCGCTCTTACGCCGCGGTAGCACATACACAATGAATGGGTTCGTCGGCGGAGGTCTGCGCTTTGCGCGCTCTGTGTGAAAAGGGCTTTATTTCCACCCTGCCCAGCAGCGGTACCGTGGCGAACGGTCCCTAAAGGCCTCTACACATGATCAGTTGTAAAACCGCACTGCGCTGGCTGTCCTATTGTTTGTCTATGGAGAGGGCAGCAACGCCTGACAAAGCGGCACCGCTACCCTTGGCGTCGCGCACCGCTCTGATTTTCCACCCGAGCGCTGCGCTCAGAGTTGAAATTATTTGAACCACGGGGAGAACGGAGCAGGCTTCCCCGGAGATCCACCTGGTCCATCTCCTCCACACTTTGACTTAGGCTATTTCCACGCTACTGACGGTGGGACTTATATTCATTGTGCCGACAGTGGCTTGGAAAACCGCCCATAACCGTGTCACACGGGGAAGAGGGAAGGCGGCTGGAGTTCCTCCAACATTTGCGGTTAGATTATCATATTTTTTTATTGACAAAAATATAGGCTGCTTTGGCTGATTTTTTCATGCGCACATGTGCCCCTAAATATTTTTTACAGTTCGCACACACATATTTTTATTCGCAAATGCGAGTGAAACGCTCGCACTGTCGAGCCCTGTACTAGCTAGCTCCCACGCATAATAATACCGCTAGCCGCCTGTCTGAACTCTAAATGCATAGCGCTTAAAAATGCTGCACTAAGGCTAACTGTGTTAATGGAGTGCCAGACTAAAAGGAAAGTGCCTCTTGTATTTCACATATTTTATTTCATTTTATTTTTTTCGCGCCTAAAAAATTATCAGATATATTAGCACTTAATGGGTGGTGGGCTTTCAAAAGCAAGATTAAACTGAACCGACATACCTACAAAGAACATTTAAAAAACTGTGAACCTATCCTTCAAATGAAGTGTGCAAGCCTGTAATTTGTACATTACATTTTTGTTGTTATTATTTTTTTCATTTATGTAAATGCACTGAAGCATCCTGAGGAAAGATGACATACCTGTTCAGTGCCGGTGATTCAGCTCTAGACCAGCTTAAAACTCCATCCACAATGGAAATACTATGTGGGGCTGGGAGGAAGAGAAAGGAGGCATATTAATATATTGTGTGTGAAATACCTCCATATACATATACAGGAAAGGGGATCTACACATGATGTGGAAATGTACAACTGTGGGAAAAGAGAGAGGGCACAGCAGACAAAGCAACAGAAAGAACAGCAGAAGATAAAAACTTACAGCCTGCTACTGTTTTGTGCTCCACACTGTCTTCCTGCAGCTCCTCATGAGAAAGAAACACTCTCAGCCTTTTCAACGACACGCTGGCCTAAAGATTAACGCAGAGGGAGGAAAACCCACAAACACCAAGGGCCAGATGCATGAGACTCTGTGTAGATTCATGACTAAAACTGTGTGTGTGTGTGTGTGTGTGTGTGTGTGCATAATTACAAAAATGTGCATACCCTTTCTTTTCATCAGATTTATAAAGCCCCAGGTACACCTGATTCTGTTTTATAAATCTCAAAAATTGTAGAACCAGATGCATTTGCACGAGCGTGGTAGAAAAATATTATACACGAGGGAATGAATGATTTGTGCATTGTCATGGTTTAGTATTTTGAGAGAGTGCTTCACACTTGCTTTATGTAAAGAGGCTCTGGTTGTCTGAAAGTAAAGATAAGATGAAGACCTTTCAGATGCTTCAACTCCCATGATAAAAAGGATGATTAAGTGTCTTACCTCCCATTCTTTCCTCCCCAGTGTCTGCATGGGGAGGGAAGAAAGTTGTTCTTTTGTTTTGTAATTTAGATGAACCATTCCCCCTGCCCTGGATTCAGGAGTCCTCATTCATTCATTAATTCATTATCAGTGGCTGCTTACCCTGGTACAGGGTTGCAGCGGGACTAAAGCCTATCCCAGCTGACGATGGGCAAAAGGCAGGGTACACCCTGGACAGGACACCAGACTATCACAGGGTTGACACATAAGCCTCTTTTACACTGCCCCTTCAAGGCAGGAGTTTCACGCCATTATGCCGCCTTGCTGTTCTGTTTAAAAGGTACAATCGCCGACTCTGGGGGACAGAGTTGCCTTGCCTTTAAGCTGGTAGCAGGGGTAGTAACAGCCCCGAAACAACCATTTGTGGGAAAGGGGTCAGCCAGCAGGATGGGATCATGGTCAGCACAGGCATAACATTTTGACGACATGTGTGCATGTGACCAACCACGGGTGATTTATAAAGCAGGTGATAGCAGTTAGCAGCTAACTCAAAGAAGAATCATTGTGGCTGAAAATGTCCACAAATTGTGAAAACAATAAAGTCCAGGAGCTCCTTACCCTCCTTACTGGGAAGGAAATGATTACTATTGTCATGGAAATGCCATTGTTATTGTTTATAAAGTGCTGCTGACTCGTATGTTATATGTCGCACTAGAGACCAACGCTGTAGTGTTACATCTAAGATAAGATAAGATAAGATAAACTTTATTGTCCTGCAAAGGAAATTTGTCTTGGGCAGTATAGTGCAAACAGCTGCAATATTCACATACATACATACAGTCAACATCAACATAGACAAGTTGCCAACATAGTGCGCTGAGTGTGTTACAGTTGCAGACTACTGTTGCAAGAGTAGTGCAACCATTTGCCTTGTTTGTAAGGTTACAAACAAGGGAACTACAGGTATAGCACTGGCCTATCTCAAAGTGCAAGTGAGTGCATATAAAACAAATAAATAAAGAGGTCAAATAAAAACACCAGTATACCAGTTAAAATTATATTAAATCAGTTGAGGTGTCACACCTTCTTAGGTAAATGGACTTGCACGTGTATAGCACCTTTCTAGTCTTCCTACCACTCACTGAGAGTCACATTCACCCATTCGCACACACATTCGTACACTTGTGGCCGAGGCTACCGCACAAGGTGTCACCTGCTACTTAGTTTTTAGACATTCACGCTGATGGCACAACCGTCAGGAGCAATTTAGGGTTCAGCGTCTTGTCCAAAGACTTTGAGATGCGGACTGAAAGAGTCGGGGATTGAACCACTGATCTTCCAATTAGCGGATGACCCAGCTAGCTCTATGTCTCCTGAACCCTCATTTAAAGCAATGTGAAGGCTTTTCATCTTTACAGCTGAGTTCTAAGACCCAAGTAAAACAGTGGACTTCTTCCATACCTTTTTTTTTTTTTATTACCGATTGAATATCAAACATGAAAGGAAATAATACACAGTGGAACAATGAAGACAAGTGAGTGTGACTGAGTGCTTAGCATGGGAATAGAGGCACACTAACCTGCACCATACTACTGATGACCATTGGCAGCATGTTGAGAGGAAAACGCAGGATGTTGAAGAGTGCCAGTGACACAAATGCCTTCTGGGCATCTAACACGTTTCGTTCGTCAATCAGTACGTACACAGAAAACGTGGACAGGGCGACCTGTACAGTGAACCAGCAGGAGGGACAAAGATCAAAGGGAAAGAAAAAGATCTTCATGAGATCACGGTCCTTTTTAATGTACTCTAAAAATGTATGCTTTTATATGCAGAAAATGAGAAGTTATTTTCCCTACAATAGAAGTGCAGTTTGTTTAGAATTTTTAGACACAGTGCTTGCTTGGATGTCTGTACTATCTGTGCAACATGATGCCATGTCCAGAGGATGAGATGAAACAAACTACGCCCTTCAATTGCAGTGCATGTCTGACCTTCTGTGCTGGACTCACCAGGAAAGGTGCGCAGACCCAGGTGAAGGTGGACATTGCACCCAGGTAGGCAGCCTTCTTAAGGACTTGCAGCTCACTCTCACGGATTTTTGACACCTTGTCCTTGAAGGCCATCTCCCAGGCATACAGTTTAAGCACCTTAATGCCATTTAGCATCTCATTCATCAGCTTAATGCGACTGTCCTTACTCTTCATCTGAGCCACCTGCTCAACACACACGCACAAAATCTTTAAAGGAACAAATATAATCAACACATTGCTCCAAACTGACACAAGGTTAACTATGGATCCTCAGTGCTCACAGCTTGGTTGAAATAAGACCTCTTCATGTGTTCCATCTGTGTGTATGTATGAGAATAACAGGTGATCTGTTGGATATGACCTCACTGTCACTGAACACATAACCTAACACCATGCACAGGACATGGGTGACAATGTGTGTCTGTGTAGAAGTCCCACCTGGTAGGTTTTGGTTTTCATTGCGATCACAGCATTAACAGGAACCATCAGAACCATCACAGCCACTCCAGCCAACACGGATGGACCCAGGTTCTACACAGCAACAGATGAAAAAACAAAAAACAAAAAACAAAACAAAAAACCATAAGTAATGCAGTTTAGCTTCCAACTCTGCCAATTTACGGTCAGTTTCCAGGATTAGTGCACTGCATGCATTTGCACTCTGAGATTCCTGTATTTTCAGCAATGCTTTGCAATTTCAGCTGTCTACATTCACACGTATATGCAGGAAATGCAATTTTTTTTTTTTTTTTGTAAATATGTTTTATTGGTTTTTTACAATTATTATCCCACAGAGATGAAAAATACAGAACAAATGCATATCACTTCAATTTACATATTCATCCCCAAAATGTAGAAGTGCATTGTTCAGCAGATATATTAACACAGTGAGTTCACCATTCCCATCCCCTCCCACCCACCCACCCATAGGTTTANGATTTTTTCTAGCTTTAGGAAATACATAACATCATTGACCCAGTGAGAAAAGGATGGGGGAGCTTGTTGTTTCCATCTGAAAAGGATCAAACGCCTCGCAAGGAGTGTGGTAAAGGCTATTACGACATAGGCTTTTGCTGGTAAGGCAGCTCGAGATTCCTCTGGTATTAGCCCAAAGAGGGCACAGATCGGATCAGGATCCAACTGGGTTCCAAATATCTCACTAAAAGCTTTGAAAATACTTTTCCAAAAGGTGGAGAGGTTCGGACACCACCAGAACATGTGTACTAGGTTTGCTGGCTGTCCTCTACACCGGGGGCATAATGGATTAACATTCGGATAGATCTTTGCCAGCCTGGCCTTAGTAAAGTGAGCTCTATGTACCACTTTCAATTGGATTAGACCGTGCTTAGCAGACGTAGATGATGTGTGTATCAGATTTAAGGTGGAGTCCCATTGATCGTCTTTAAAAACTACTCCAAGGTCAGAATCCCAGGCCTTCCTTAAGTTTTCAGTGGAGTGTGGGTTAATGCTCTGGATAAGATCATAGATCTGGGCTACTAGTCCTCTCCGGTCTGATTTCAGTTCAAGAATATATTCAATATGTTTTTATGTTTATCCGGAAATGAACTAAATGACTTTTGTACGAAGCTCCTAACCTGTAAGTAACGGAAGAAATGGTTCTTGGGCAAGTTGTAGGTTTGGGATAGTTGGGAGAAGGAAATGCATTTTGTAGTTATTATTCTCATTGTGCATATACATTTACTACATCCCTGTTTACATTCAGTTTATTCATTCGCAATTCCATCTACACAAAATTTTATGTTTTTATTTGTTTACGTTTTAGCCCTGTATTTGCAGCTTGCAGTATTTTGTTTCATAGATTCAGATTTTGCTTTTGCGTCATTTGCTTTTTTAAAATATTCATTGAGCATTGTTGGAGGGTGTCTGGGGCATAAGATTTTCATTGCTTCACTTTAATCATTGAGCGCATGATAAGGATACAGAAGTTGAACCTCTTACAGATGGTTTGCTCTGTTACTCATCATGCTGTACATACATATACACACAGACATGAAGCTCATGGAGCTGTGACAGAGGCATAACATGACATCTCAACTGCTCAACAGTTGTTAAGCTTTTCCAGTTTCCAGCTTCAAAGTGTTCCAATCTCATTAGCTGTCTACAAAGCTAATCGCAAAATGGTAATAAAACCAACCAAACTGTGTCCACAGCATCAAGCGCTGAAAACTTTGAACAGATATTTCCAGATGTCCTAAACTGCCAACTGTATATGATTTTACTTCAGCAAAGTTCTTTCATGGGTGCTTGTGCTAATCTGCTGTGTTTGTATGGGGTCAGATCAGTCTCATAATGAATGAACTCACGCAGGGTTTTTCACGAATGCACACGCTCTGGTTCGCAGTTGTATTTCGGACTCACTAATGCACACGATCTGTTTCGCAAATGCACACGCTCTGGTTCAATCTGTCAGTCAAATTTATGATTCTGATTGACAGATTCATCAGTTAATCAGGTGTGTTTGCTTTCAGCCAATCGTATGGCTCCTTACATTTTCTCCACACTTTTAAACCAATCGCAGAGCTACTGAGCTACTGTTTGCAGTGGTCAAACAAGACACGCTAGATTGAAACGGTGGAAGAGACATGGATCAATCTCAACCTGTAAGTAACACATTTATCTTATTATCCCCTCGTAAATCATGCAATGTTATTGGATTATAATGAGTTGAAGCGTTCTGCTTAGCCAAGTAACATGTTTGAATGAACATAAACTATGAATACAGCCTTCCCGCCTTTCCGAAAATTGACCTCCACTCTTCTTAATGGCAGAGTTTCCCATTTTTTGTAAAGCCCCCACTATTCCCCATATTGGGGACAACCCTCCATTCCGAAACCGGGAAGGCTGTATTCATAGTTTATGTTCATTCAAACATGTTACTTGGCTAAGCAGAACGCTTCAACTCATTATAATTCAATAACATTGCATGATTTACAATGAGGGGATAATAAGATAAATGTGTTACTTACAGGTTGAGATTGATCCATGTCTCTTCCACCGTTTCAGTCTAGCGTGTCTTGTTTGACCACTGCAAACAGTAGCTCAGTAGCTCTGCGATTGGTTTAAAAGTGTGGAGAAAATGTAAGGAGCCATACGATTGGCTGAAAGCGACCACACCTGATTAACTGATGAATCTGTCAATCAGAATCATAAATTTGATTGACAAATTTATCAGCCAATGGTGACGTTCGTTGACCTGCGACGTCAGGGGAGTCTCAAAATTCACCACACAGATTTCCCTCACAAATGTAGAAAGGTTCACAAATGAGAAGCAGTTTGTAAATGCAAAAATTATATTTGTGAACCAGAGTGTGTGCATTTGCGAAACAGATCGTGTGCATTAGTGAGTCCGAAATACAACTGTGAACCAGAGCATGTGCATTCGTGAAAAACCCTGCGTGAGTTCATTCATTATGAGACTGATCTGACCCCATATGTTTGCTATGTTTGGCTTGTTCTGTTAAATGAACAAAAAGGGAAAATGAGAAAAGACAAACGCTTAAACAACAACAAAATCTTACAGTGTGTTTCTAAAAGTAAAGTAGCAAAAAGGTATTGTCTGGTACTCTCACTACTATGTTATTGCACCAATGTGTCTCTCAGCATTAAGCTGTACACACATATTTTATATGGTTCAATTTTTCTCTAGTAGCTCTGTTTCAGAACCCACTGCTGCATAATGTCAATCTAAAGCAGCAGTTTATCAATGGCCAACCTGAAGAAATTACCCCGTTACTCCAGGCTACAATTACAGGAGTTTATGTTGGCTGTCCAAAATCTACTCATGTGAGACTAGAGTCCTGCACTGGGTCAGGTGCCTGCGGGTACTCGACGGGTAACCCGCAAAAAGCTGTGTAACGGGCGAAAATATGCATATATATATACAGTGGTGTGAAAAAGTGTTTGCCCCCTTCCTGATTTTTTACTTTTTTGCATGTTTTCCACACTTAAATGTTTCAGATCATCAAACATATTTAAACATTAGTCAAAGATAACACAAGTAAACACAAAATGCAGTTTTTAAATGAAGGGTTTTATTAATGAGGAAGAAAAAAATCCAAAGCTACATGGCCCTGTGTGAAAAAGTGTTTGCCCCCTAAACCTAATAACTGTATGGGCCACCCTTAGCAGCAACTACTGCAATCAAGCGTTTGCGATAACTTGCAATGAGTCTTTTACAACACTGTGGAGGAATTTTGGCCCACTCATCTTTGCAGAATTGTTGTAATTCAGCCACATTGGAGGGTTTTCGAGCATGAACCGCCTTTTTAAGGTCATGCCACAGCATCTCAATAGGATTCAGGTCAGGACTTTGACTAGGCCACTCCAAAGTCTTCATTTTGTTTTTCTTCAGCCATTCAGAGGTGGACTTGCTGGTGTGTTTTGGATCTGCTGTAGAATGTAGAA
>NC_065523.1:963325-978314 GCF_006386435.1 Epinephelus moara | reverse complement strand
GGGGGCAAACACTTTTTCACACAGGGCCATGTAGCTTTGGATTTTTTTCTTCCTCATTAATAAAACCCTTCATTTAAAAACTGCATTTTGTGTTTACTTGTGTTATCTTTGACTAATGTTTAAATTTGTTTGATGATCTGAAACATTTAAGTGTGGAAAACATGCAAAAAAGTAAGAAATCAGGAAGGGGGCAAACACTTTTTCACACCACTGTATTTAAATTCACAGGTACGGGCACGGGTAAAAATGAACTACATGTGGGCGAGTAGCAGGTGAGAGCAATTTTGTAAACCCACCTGCCAGAGAAAGTAGAGGGCCAGCACCACCTGCAGAGGGGCGGACCATACCATGTTGATGTAAGTAATGAGGTCCATGAAGCGCTGAGCATCTACTGACATCAGGTTCACCATCTCGCCCACTGTGGAGGTGCGGCGTGCTGCGTTGCTTATAAGCAAGGCCTGTAGATTCACATCAAAAGCATGCACACAACTGAGCAGGAGAATTATTGAACCATGAATTAAAGAATGTTAGGGAGGAATGAAGAGTACCTGGACTCATACACCTTATTGCTTGTTACTTAGTCTGTGCTTTTGCATCTTTCTTTGTCTTATTTCTTTAGTTTTTACCATAAGCAGGGAGGAGAATTTCTAAAATGACTTGCAAGTACCATGTAGATTTGCCTGTACCTTCCTGTAGACAGCTCCGATGATGGCAGTGCGCAGACGCATGCCTGTGACAAAGCAGACATGAAAGTACCTCTGCAGGATGAGCGACTGCACAGAGGTACATATGAAGAGCAGAGCAGTGTAGAAGTAACCCTGCCAGGAGGGAGCACTGGAGTTGTTGACAAAGTGGATCAGCAGCCTTGACGGGATAAGTGAAGAAAGCCAACATTAGGGACTGGTTTGCACCAAGCCATAATACAACCACTAACAACCTGTTGTTTATCTGATCTTTAGAACTTTTTCAGAGATTATTTCCAGCTTTGTCACAAGTCAAGGGAAACATTATTGCTTATTATAGGACAGTCCATTCTATGCTTAACGTCTGTGTATTTAGTAACAACAATAACTTAATTCCAAACAAGGTCTTTTGCCTCTTTCAGAGACAGAGGGAATCCAGGTGTGGCTGAGGAATAAGTCTGTGTCTCCCCAAAAAGTCACACATGCTACAGAGAAGTCACCACCAGTTCCTGTGTCCAGACTCACAAAAAACAAACTTAATAGTGTGTTCAGTCAGACCTCAACTATCCTTGTCTCTGTAATCTCCAGGAGAAAATGTTGCCGCTTACCTGCAGAGATTGGCCCTTGGATATGTGACAAAGTTGTAAATACCAATGGTAAGGTTCATGAAGGCAGAGTTTAAGAACGAAAAGAAACATCTTACTCCAAGACAGGACGGTTAGCAGGCAAAAAAGTGCCTTGAACAAGACTTGATTCAGTCAAAAATAGATGGGTTACTAATGCCTTGATCAACTACATATAACTTACATCAGATTGTCTCCAAAGTCTTTTTAATGACAAGGTTTTAAAACTTGCATTGATTATTTACACTGAGAAACAATTTCACCATTGCTGTGCCAACATTTTTCAGAGGCATGGCACACAGCACCACAAGACAAGGAACTGGTCTGGTTTGGAGAAGCAGGCTGGAGTATGACATGAAAGCTGAGTAATGTACTGCTGTGGAGGGGTCAGCAACAAAACGTATTTAAAACACCTAAAAAAATAACTATCAGTTTAGGTGTTCACTATATTTAGAGTATTTTCACTGCTTTTCTCTTCCATCTGACAGTCCTTTCTGACAGGGAAGCTGTTAACGGTTTCAGTTCCATATCTATGCTCTCATCAAAGCCACCAGACTCCATTGACAAATACAGTAATTTTAGCACACTGAACACAGGAGCTGCTGGTCTACTGCTGCTTCAATCCTTTAGGTAGTTTGTATTATTGTGTAACTTTGGTGAATCTGAACCCTGCTTTTTAAACACCAAAGTCTCACAATAAGACAAGAGAACTAACTGTTAAAGGCAGCGGTAGACCAGCAGCTTTTGTGTTCTGCAATGTTAAATCACTGTTTTGGCAATGGAGTCTGGCTTTGAAGAGAGAGGTATAATAGCTTAATTTTCCCGTTAGAAAACACTGCCCAACATAAAGGTAAAGGAATGAAAATATTATAAAAATAGCCTAAACTTGAAGTGATATTGATTGTTTTCGGTGGGACTTTTTTAGGTGGCTAAAATACATTTTGTTGCTGACTCCTCCTCAGCAATGCATTGCTTAGCCTCCATGTCAGACTCCAGCCTGCTTCTCCTAACTAGGGCCGTGCCGACTGACATCTACTGTATGTAACATAGTATCTATGAGTAAGCACCCCATACAACCCCGCTTCAATAAGTAAAGAGCCAACTATAGGATTTATGCCCGGATTCTACTTTTGTAGACCAGCAGTGTCCTTTTTATAGATCCAGTCCATGTATTCTGTTTGCCATTGACTAATGACAACTTGAACACAAAAAACATATGACATACCCAAAACTACATGTTAAAGAGGAGCATTAGAAACATCTTTAATTTGATTGAGAAAAACGTAGGTTTCTCACCGAAGAATCTCAGGCCCAACAAACATGAGGACGTCCTGGATGAACTTATAGAAGCAGGAGATGAGGAAGTAGGGTCCGAAGGTTAGGCACAGTGCCCACAACAGGGAAGGCTCCCTTGTGTTCTGGGGGGTTTTTACAATCAAGATTTCAGACTCTTCCACAGCTCGGCCTTCTTTGCCCTCATTGTGACTGACCCGCTTGGGGGAGTACAAAGTTTTCTGCTCTGTCCTGTGGAGGAAAAAAAATGGAAAGGTAGACTGCTTTAATTAAATATTCTATTTGTGGGATCTTTTTTTCTGGACAGTACACCTCTAAAAGTTGTAGTCCAAGATGAGATTCCCAAACAGCGTTGTAATTGTAAAAACAAATAAATGAAAATAATGAGTTATTACAGGTTGGTTGGTTAGTTGGCTATTACAGGTTAGTTGAGACTTCAGACTGAAGCTGATTGCCAAAACATCTGATCAATCCCTATATGTGCCAGAGAAAAGCTAAATACTACGGTTTCATGTACATCACATCTGTAGCAGGTGCAGTTTTAGCAGGAAGGAAAACATGAAAAGGTCAGCAGACTGTAGCTCCTTTAGGTGCAATTTATTGGCACATCTATAAGTGACGTTTGAAGCTTATGCTTTTTTCCAGACTTCACTTTACATAGTGAAAGGAAAAAGGGATGATTCAATGATTATGGTGGTGTTGGTTGATTTAGATACTGTCTCACTCACTGTGATTGGTACTATCATCTTTTTTTTTTAAGTCTTTTTTATTGAATTTTTTCCAGAATATATCAGAGGTGCATGTTGAATGGTCATTGCAGGAATATGAGATAAGCATAGATATATATCAACAGTAGCTAGCATCAGCGTATCCAAAGAAACATGGATTAAGTAAACATAAATCAGGCTAAAAAAAAAACAAAACAAAAAAAACACAATGAAATGTACAAGATAATCCCTCCACAGTCACTGCCAGTGTACTAGACATAATATGATTTCACTGTCACACCCAGAGTCTGTGCTAAGTGAGTGAATAATGTGCAGTGTAGTTAAGCTGCACTTAAGTTGTTGTGTTCTGAAAGCTAATACTTGTCCAGGGCTCGGTGGCACTAGGCAACTGTTGAGATACTGCTAGAGAAGAAGGGAGAGGAGAAAGTTTGCAGTGTTGTTGTTGTAACATGAAACGTTATCCTCTGTCCTGCGCTTCCTTTTAAGCGCTCTACTGCAAATACATAACAAAATTGGCGACGAGGATAGCCGTGGCTACAACTCCTTTGCTTCCCACTTTCCTACGATATCCAGGAGAACCTACAATGCCGTTTGAAACGTGGCTGAAAATGTTCGAAAACTACCTGCTTGTGATCGATGGGGAAGGAACCAAGTGGCCCGATGCCCGAAAGCGAGCTGTACTGCTGCACAGTGTCGGAACCAAAGCACACAGGATTTTCTTCACATTGACTGAAACAGGTACCACTTATGACCATGCTGTGGCCGCTCTGCAAGCACATTTCATGCAGAAGGTAAATGTCATTGTCTAGAGACATAAGTTGCACCAACAGGCATAGAGGCAGGATGAAACTATTGCACAGTACGTCTCCACGCTCCGTGAGATGCTTGCGTTGTGTGAGTTTGGAAATGCAGAGCAAGATATGCTATGAGATCAAATAGTAGAAAAAACGTACAGTGGACGCATACGTGAACGTTTGCTACTGGAAGATAAACTGATTTGACTGACTGACTTTGGATAAGGCCATTCAGATTGCCAATCAAGTGGAATCGGCCGCACACAATGCCAGTGCGCTCTCGAGCTATGAAATGCCAGTGAGGGGGATGACTACGCTGTCAAAGAAGGAACAGAAACGCTCCAGCAGTGCAGGTAACCAAAGACAAGCTGAAGCAAAGTCTGTGTACACACACGCAAATGCTACAGATGTGACTCAGATAAGCACGTGGCAAACTCCACAAAATGTCCTGCTACACACATACCGCTGAACCAAACAGATGTTCCTTTGGTGACATACTCAAGACAGAGGATTCCAGTGCTGGGCCGACTGGATACACATGCATTTCATGATGGATGTTCTGCCCCGGCCTCCTTCTACATTGTGGAGTCAGGTTCACTGCTGCTGGGGTTGGACTTGATTGAGGCTCTGGAAATGGTCATTGTGGAAAACAAGGTGATACTAGCTAACAGTACCTTCCCCTACCACAGCTCCACATCCACCTGCAACTACAGCTCTGCCTCCTCCTCCTTCTGCTACAACTCCTCCTGCCACACCTCCAGCTCCTCCTGCAACTATAACACCACCTCCACCTGCGACTACAGCTCAGCCTCCACCTATGGGCTGTGTGAAAAACTTGCATAAAGTCAAAGTGAGAGATGATGTGAAGCCTGTGCAGCAGAAATTGAGGAGGTTGCCCTTCGTTGTCAGAGATGCTGTTTCTGCAGAGTTAAAGCGTCTACTGGATGTTGACATCATCGAGAAGATTGACGCGTCTCCCTGGGTGTCGCCAATTGCGGTGACTCAATGGAGGAACTCAGCTAGAATACGGATGTGCACAGACCTCAGACCCTCACTACCCCATTCCACACATGGAGGAGCTCTTTTCAGAACTCAGAGGAGCAACCATGTTCTCAACCATCGACCTTGCAAATGCCTACCATCAGGTTCCTCTGCATTACCCATGAAGGGCTCTTCAGGTACAAGCGAGTGTGCTATGGGCTAGCATCAGCGCCTGCTGCATTTCAGAAAATGATGTCCATAGTGCTGCAAGACCTACCTGGCGTTCTAGCGAATCTTGAGGATATCATTGTCTACTCATCTTGCCATGCTGATCATGAGACATGCCTGAAAACTGTTCTCTACAGGCTACAGGAAGCTGGCCTACTCCTGAATACAGAGAATGCAAATTCTACCAGGACAAGCTGACTTACCTGGGCCACATCATAAGTAAGGATGGTCTGCTGCCAAATAATGATCACATTGCAGCTATTTGTGATGCTCCAACACCGAGCCATGCTGCGTCCCTCAGGTCCTTCCTGGGCCTGACATCGTGGCACTCCAAGTTCATACAAAACTATGCAACCGTTGTGGAGCCAATGAGAAATGTGCTGCATGACACTACATTCACATGGACTAATGATTCACAGAACAGCTTCCATGAAGTCAAACTGACCGTCCAGCACTTGCCATGTTTGACCCCTCACTGCCCGCAGCAGACTGCCTTTCACGATTGCCACTGCCATGCGAAGAGGATGGCTCCCCAGACATGGAACCAGAGACTGTGGCTGCCATTTCCACCCTTTTAACTGCCATTCCCATGTCTGACTTCACAGATGTCTGCTCTTTCTGCCCAGAGCTAAGGAAGCTGCGCACCTACATGACTAAAGGGTGGCCTGCATCATCCAAAAGCCTGCCGGCAGACATGATACCTTACTACCAGGTGAGAAACGAACTGTCAGTGTACAACTCACTGATATTGAGAGGGACTCACAGAATAGTGGTGCCAGTAAAGCTACGTTCCCACATGATACACCTAGCACACGAGAGCCACCAAGGCATAATAGGTACAAAACAGAGACTCAGAGACTTGTATTGGTGGCCGAAGATGGACGTGCTGGTAGAGTCTGTCATTGCTACCTGTGTGTCCTGTCAGCTGAATGACAAGACAACAAGACCTGCCCCTGCACCATGACACCAGTCCCTTTTCGCTATTACCATGGTGGACTACTATTCAAAGTGGCCAGAGTTGTGTTTTGCTCCACAGTGCACCACTGCTACAGTGATAAGCTTCATGAGATCTGTGTTCAGCCAAAAAGGAAACCCCATGGCTGTGGTGACAGACAATGGTCCAAAGCTAACATCCTAAGAACCCTCCTCTTTCCTGGAGAAACGAGATATCCAACACATCAGGACTACAATCTACCATCCAAAGGGAAATGGGGTGTTAAAAGAATGCATCCTTACTGCACAAAGAGAGAAAGCTCCGTGGAAAACGCATGTCACTGAGTTCCTTCGAGTCTACAGAGCTGCACCACATGCAACCACAGGAATATCACCATTCCAGCTCACGTATGGAAGAAAAATGAGGACCAAACTCTCTATCCAGCCAAAGCTCACAACTGCTCAGGATCAAGCACTGACACACAGAGTTGCAAAGAAACAGTAGCACATGAAGACATACACTGATGCCAAGAGACATGCCAAGACTGCAAAACTGCACCCAGGAAGACTGGTGCGCATGAAGAAACCCAGTGCATGTCAAGAAAGGAAAGTCCAAGTTCAGTGAACCTCTGAATGTGACACAGCAGACAGGACCTCACAGCTACAGACTGACTGATGGGAAGACTTGGGACGCTTCATACTTGCCTGTGTTGCCGGAGACCTTCACTCTTCCTGCAGAGGAACAGAGGCCTGCCACAAGTGACAATGTACAGTATAGGAGCCAGCGAAACAGAAAACAGCCAGCTTGGATCAAGGACTATGTACATAAAAAAAGGACATATAATCTGTTATTGTAACAGTGACTAAAAAGAAAATGGTAAAGACAGTTCCCTCACTGTTGGTGAAGTAAAATCCAGTTTGTAACTACAGAAGATGTTTTCCTTAACTTCTGCTGGTTCCTCATTTTGTGTTAGGAAAGAAGTAACCTTTTTAAGAAAGGGGGAAATGTTGTGTTCTGAAAGCTAATACTTGTCCAGGCCAATAGGTGGCGCTAGGCAACTGCTGAGATAATGCTAAAGAAGAGAGAGGAGAAAGTTTGCAGTGTTGTTGTATGTTACATACTATCTGCAGTAAAGTAACATGAAACGTTATCCTCTGTCCCGTGCTTCCTTTTAAGTGCTCTACTGCAAATACATAACACAAGTCAAGCCTTTACAGGGTCTGGATTGCTTTTAGAAAAGGCTCAGGTTTTATTTATCGTGTGAATTTGTTAATAGCATTTTGTATATATTCATATTTCTATATTTAAGTACACTTAAAACTGTTATGAGTTAATATTTAAAATAAATTGCCTTTGCAATACAAAAAGCTGTTCTATGCCATCGATTTTCATTTTGGGCTTTATTTTTAAAAAAGTATCAGTTCAGGCACTGTTTAGGCACCTTTTTTCATGTTTTCATTGCTGTCTTCTATTGGTTCAGCCCCTGCCTTACACATTGTTTGGATGTTCACAACTATTATGCATTGTTTTTAGTATTACCAGAGCAACAATAGCCCTTTTTACACAGAGGTGGCGCTATAGAGCTGCTATGAAGTACCTTCTTTATGCCTTCTTTGAATGTTTACACAGAACCAAACAACAGCGGCATCATGTCACTACAGTGTGTGATTTTAGACAGTGTGCCGGCATCGCAGAATCAAAACAGGCATGACGGGTATGACATTTAACACAACAGTGTCAACATCTACCGTGATATGTAACATACACGACAGCAGCACCATTAAAAAAAAACTATGGCAAAACATGGCAATAGCTATCGTTTATCATCCCTGTTACATGGCAGCTAATCCTGTCCTCTGCTTGGAGGGTAAGGAGATCCCGAATTTCATTGTTTGCTTTGCAGCTTTGAGTTAGCTGTTAACTGATGCTGACTACTATTTATTTAAAAAAAAATTGGGGGCATTTTTGCCTTCGTGAGAATAGTTGAGGACAGACAGGATGGGTGGGAGGGAGAGAAAGAGGGGGATGACATGCAGAAAAGGGCCACAGGTCTGAATGGAACCAGGGCCCTATTTCAGAAAGCAGGATTTGTGAAAACTCTGAGTATGCTGAGCCTGAGATGAGGGAAACTCTGACTTTTCTGTTTCACAAAGCCAGTTCAGCGTAACCCTGAGTCAGTTACAGTGGCGGTTCTAAGGGCAGGGCCACAGGGGCATTGGCCCCATCTGAAATCTAATTGGCCCCCTGAAGTGCCCCTGTCCTGTCACTCATCTGTTGTTTTGTCCGAGAATGACAATCAGCTTATTGGTGCAATTCTGTGCCCAACAATTGGTGGCAGTAGTGCGCAAAATAGGCACGTCCACTGTCAATAAATCTGACAGAAGACGATAATTTGAAAGAACCCAGGTTTACACTCCAACGATACCACAGCGATAGGTGGGCTGGAGACGACACGGAGAACCGCCCGATGGCAGTCAACGTTTTGTAGAGATTGTTGGTAAGTCACAAATCCCCATGGTTGTCATTAATGTTTGAAAGAACATTAATTGCTGCCGTCACTCAGTCTGACAAACATTAAATTAAGAAGCAGCAGTAAGCTATTAGTTAGCATTAGCTTTCGCTAATACATGTAATGCTAATCAATGTACGTTACTTCGTAATTTGCATTTTTGTGTTAACATTAACCATAATGTTTGGTAGCAATTCAGAGTATGAAAAGAAAGGGTCAGTCTCAGACGGGTATTCAGCGGTTTTTGGCCAAAAGAACCTGTCTACCAGCTGCTGAAAATGAGCAGGGAGAGTGTGATAGAGGATGGTTGACCAGAGGCTGGTCACGGTCAAGAGCAGGGCAGCTCCAATCCCTCTTCACCAGGTCAGACATCATCTAGGCACAGCAACAACAGTAACTCTGTAATGTATGATATGGCTGGTATTGTTATGAAATGGCACAGAAGTTAAGTAATTGTCATACTGTTAAATCCCAACTTTGGCGCTAAATGTTTGGAGATTTTCTGCTTGAGGAGTAACTTTAGCAATTTGCTGGTAACTTGAATGTTAAAACTCATAACACACTTGTTTGTACCAATTTACTAGTAATTGTAATTGTAAAAGTGCTATTGTGAGAATCTCCGCCACATTTTCGTTAGTGGGCACTCTATATTTGACCTCTGTTTGTTTGTGACTATTGTGAATAAAAATAGTGAAAACAGTAAATGGATGTATCCTAAATTAAAGGAACAGTGTATCAAAGCGCAGATCCACCTTACTTGACCACAGCAAAGTTTGTATGAATGTAGGCATTGCCTTGACATTCATCTATAGCTGGATCTCTGTCTCACTGTAGATCAGACTACTTGCACATTGTGTAATCCCATGTTGTGTTTAGTCATGAAATTGTAATATTCCAATATTACATTAAATAAATAGGATTTACAATTTCATATATGTTTAGCGAAAAATTTTGGACACTGCTGAGTGAACGATAATTTCAGTATCCCGAATACTTGAATTCTTGCACCTCACCTCTACCAGAGCTCACCTTGATATTTCAAGGTTTCAAGTCTTTTTCCTAATTTTTAATTAAATAGTTGTGGTCTGATAGTTAGACAACATGGTTTCAGCTGCATACAAGCTTGGAGATTGTGACACATATTTGTGTTTTAGCTACAAACTTGGGGGGCTGGTTCTGAAAACGACCAGAGTGAAATTGTTGCAGGTGACGTTTACCAACAGTCGACGACCAGAGTCACCAAACAGTGCTACTCCTGTAGGATCTGATGGCAAGGAGCTATCTGGGAAGGTAATTACTGCTTGTGTATGTCATTGTGAGAGTAGGCTTATGTTTTGCTGATGTAATTTTTCATTTGCTGCTTTCAGATATCTTCCAGTGCAGTGCACAGGGTCCTTTGCAGCAGTCAAAGAGTTATTCTGCTCCAGTAGGACCTGATGGTATGCACATGTTTTCATTCTGTAAATGTTCTGTAAATTTCAGTAAACTATGCACTCATTAACAATCATTTACTGTTTCTGAATTCCAGTTGTTGAAAGTTAAGGGGCATTAACAATTAAGTAACTTCAACTTTTATTTAATTTGCTTCTCTCGAGACATTTCCCAGTCTAGAGCAGGGGGTCCTGTGCAGCCTGTCCTTAAGCTCTTTCCCAAGACGCAGCATGGAAACCGGAAAAGGGCATTCATTGACTCCTGGTACAGAGACTGTGTAAATGTAAAATTGAAAACCAGTTTTACTGTCTACACTTTTTTAAATTAAAGTGTTTGAAAAAGGTGTGACACGTGAAATGTATGTATACCTTATCATAAATTTGACTGTGTGCATGCATGTTGGACAAATACTTGGCCCCTCTGTGAGAAATGTGGCCCCTGGATGGCCCCTTACTTAGAAAAATCCTAGATCCGCCACTGGTCTGTTACTATGGCAACATACTCTGTGAGGCAAACCTGCTGGCTCACAGGTTTGCTACATCTAAGCCTGAGGCTGATCGCCCGCTGAGCTTGTCGCAGGAAGGAGAAACATGGCGTGTCCTTTTGTGAAGTAAGTCGTCGTGTTGTGCGTTAAGGATTTACTGCAACAGATATTGAATGTAACGTCGAGCTGCATTAATGCTGAACCACATTATTATTGTTCAAGCTTCTGCACATCGGATAACACAAGATACAGAGCTTCCACTCGAACTACTTCCTGTTACCAACCTTTAAAAATAAGAGCATGATGCAATATATTGAATACCACCACAAAAGTTGTGGACGTTATTCAGGGACTGTTGCATTAGGAGGTGGTGATTAGACCCCTTTTGGATGTCTCATCGTTCCCGGAGGAGTGTCTATATGAAAGATATGATTTTACCTCACACTAATTATTCATCTTAACAATCTGTTCCACCCAGATATATCAAATATTAAACATTGTGGATTTACATTATCATTGGAGCAAATTTTATGCATTGCCCTTTGATTCTTCGGCAGCGGCAGTTTTCTTTATAAGATCAGAGATACTAAACACAAGAAGAAAAGTGTCTTTGGCTCTGAGAAGACTTCTGCCACTTTTTGTGGTTTTCCATGGGCATAAATCAGAAAGGATCATCAAAGAGGAATTCCACAGAACTGCAGGTTTGTCAGTGTTAATAACAAATTAATCTATGCGGATACATTATGCAATGATTTATGAATAATTTTCATATATTCAAAAATTCTGCGGTGTAATTGGCTGCAGCATATATGGACTCACATCTCCATCATAGCTCCATCTGAATAAAGGAGATACGTGAATAGGAAGTCAATTCAATTCAATAAACCTAAGCCTAATATTGCAAGAATGACAAAAGTATAAGCAAAATTTTTACCAGTCTGTACAGTATTTTTTTGTTTGAGTTGCTGTCAAGTGCTTTTGGGCTCCATCAGATTACAGATGAATAAGAGGATATAGCAGATTATATTAAAATATATGAACACTGTTAAGGTATAAAAATGTTTCTATATTTTCTATATATTGGACACATTAATGCATCACATTACATAACATCACTTCACATTATCCATTAACACACTGCAATCTTTTCCCATCACACCTCACGTGTTTAGCTGCAGCTGCTGTAATAGATTTTTTCATGTCTTCATTTGTGGTCATTAAAATCTCTGATTCGGTTGAGATGAAATATGTGGCTCCACTCCACTTTCTGCCACTGAAAATTATGTTATCTGCACTCCACTGATGATAGCTTTTGGTGCTCACCATGAACGCGACTCCCTCAGGCTGAACATACTCAGAGTTGATTGAGCTAATTCTGATCAGCTGTTCTGGAACCAAAAACTCAGTGTTTCCCAGCTCAGGCTCAGTCAACTCAGAGATCAGGATTAGGTTCAGGCTTTGTTGAGTGTGCTTTCTGAAATAGCAGTCGGAGCCTAATTGTTGTTGCAATTTAAGCAATAAAAATGTTGATTTATCTAAAAAGTAAACAGATTAGATATTTATTTAAGAGACCTGTCTTATTTTCTCTTTTGCATATTTACTATTGCTTTTGATAAAGCAAAAGTATTTCTTATCAGATTACTGGATTAATTGATGGATTCATTGGTAAAATTCTTCATTATTAAAATAATTGATAGCTGCAGCCTTAGTGGCATATTAAATCTCAAAATAACTGATAACATCTATCATTTAGATATATTTACCTAATGCCTCTCACATTAATGGCATGCAGATTAGCTTAGTGAAACCAACAACACTCAAATTCTGTTTTGGCCAGGATGCTTAGAGCAGAGGCTCCAATGTCTGCTCGATCACTGTCACTATTCCCTGGACCACATGGGGAACTGCAAATTCAATGAAAACTGGCCATTTAAATAATATTTTACGGCATGGCTAAAACCGTTACAATGTCTACAAAGCTCAGTGTATTTTCTCAAATTTGACATGATGGCAATCAAAGCAGTGGAATCCCACACAGAGTGACACGAGACTACTCTATCACCCAATTGACCTATGGCTAAGCCCCACCCTCAAACACGATGAGCCAATCACAGTACGTCTAGCCATTCCAATACACTCGGGACATTCTCTGCCTGGACATCCATTGTAATGCATTACAAAAAGTCAGTTTCGTTCGGTTTTATGAGCTTTTTCTGAGATCTGAAGGCTGGGCGACGGGGTGTTTTTTTCCCCCTTTCCTAAACCACATCTCAACCGAGAAAAGTGTCTCCTTTGGATGAAGTTGTGCGGTAGACCACAACATCAACTAAATGTGAATAAGATTAACAAGGATGTCTACATCTGTTCTAAGGTAAGTCAACAACAGAGAGACCACTATTGGTAAAGATGGTAAAAAGGCCGTTATCTTTTTCTCATATTCTGAGCCAAAAACCTTAACTTCAGTGAAGCAATGCTGATCCTTTATCTTGTTGTCTTTGATGGCAACGGCAACGAGATGCGGTTTATCACGCTTACACTGGGACCTGTAAATTTTGGCTTGTAATTTAAGCTCTTCATCGACCTTCTCAACAATAAAATGATTAATATATCCCTCCAATGTGTAGTTTAGGCCCTTTTGGTTACTTTTGGGTACTGTGACACCTGCCATAGCGCCCGGTCACTGAATGTTGATATTTTGTCCAAGTGAGTGGATAGGCCAATTCTGCAATCGTACCTTTAATACAGAACAGCGAGGCGGCATAACAGTGACAACATTATATTGTCTTGCAGTTGTCGTTCCCTGCTGTACTGAGCTTCTGACCTTTTGACTTTTTGGCACTCTGTGTTCCAGCGGCGCACCAGTTTTGGAACCACTTTGTGGGAGCGGTCTTCAGAGTTCAAAGACCACAGGTCCTTTTCCTCAAGTGGGCGCTTGTAGCCTGTCATCATCATCCTGGTGGAGACAAGAGGGGAGGGAGGAGCAGGAGAGAAGCATTTAGGTCCACTGATACTATACAAGATTCAGAAGTGCAATCTGAGACACAAGTGACACAGGAGGGTGATGACTGGCAAATAGAACAGAATATCAGGAGGCCTGAGGGTTACACATGCTTATGTAGTGTGGTGCTCAGTGTACTCCTCTCTATCCTGTTTGAGAAGAGTTTTTTAAAAAGAGGTGGACGCTTGGAAACTTGGCCTGCTACAAACATTTAGAAAGAAGTCAGAACTCACTTTCAGATGAACACCGTGGATCTCATCACTCTGTCCTTGTCTTGCAGGCACTTTTTCTGAAACCGTGACAACACTTCTGCGATGTAGGTGTGTGTAAACACAGACACATTGGTCACTGACCATTACTGCTTTTAGTTAGATTTTTTCTCCATCTGTTTTTTCCCCACAGAAGAATAAGACACAGAACAACTTCATTTTTTATTTTTAACTGTCTTTGTAAAAAAAAAGAAGAAAACCAAAGAGCAGATTCAAAAAAATGTGAAGAGGTAGGCCATCCCAAATGTTCAAGTCAAGGAGGACAAAGCACTAACATTTCACATGTTGGCACACATTGCAAAAGAAAAATATGCTTAGGTGTTTCAGCACAAAGTCTTCTGAGCACTTGAAGTATAAAGATTTTATTCAGTCACACAGCTAAGAGTTGGACCTAATTATTAAAAAGTCGGGACAGGGGCAATTAAAGACTGGGTAAGTTGTGGAATGTTCAAAAAACACCTGTTTGGAACATTTCACAAGTGAACAGTGGGGTGGGGGCTTGATACAGCATAGTATAGCAATATTTTTGTGTGGCAATATCATATTGTCATACAGTGCCAAGTATCAATTTTTATGATATAAATTATTCATATAACAAATACAAATTAAACTTTAGGTAGCCTACATGAATAAAATAATCACTTGCTTTTTCAGTCCACTAGATACAATTTGTTGCAAAAGAAATTACTGAAGTCCGATGAACAGTCTGAAAACTTTATCTTATTAGATACATATATATATATATATATATATATATATATATATATATATATATTCTGAATTTGTATCTGAATTCTCAGAGTTTTTATCCAGTCTAGTTCTTAAATCAGATAAAGTTATTATTGTAGGCAATTTTAACATTCATGTTTATGGCTACCGCGTTTATCTCATTATTAGACTCCATTGGCTTCAGTCAGGGTGTACATGAACCCACTCACTGTTTTAACCATACCCTCGATCTAGTTCTGACATATGGAATTGAAATTGATAACCTAACAGTCTTTCCACAGAATCCCTCGCTATCGGATCATTAT
>NC_065523.1:963146-963308 GCF_006386435.1 Epinephelus moara | reverse complement strand
ATACCCTCGATCTAGTTCTGACATATGGAATTGAAATTGATAACCTAACAGTCTTTCCACAGAATCCCTCGCTATCGGATCATTATTTGATTACTTTTGATTTCTTTTTACTCGATTACACGCCACTCAGCAACAGTTACTATACTAGATGTTTATCAGATA
>NC_065523.1:959296-961375 GCF_006386435.1 Epinephelus moara | reverse complement strand
ATCATCTTCCTGTTACGGTCCGGGAGGCAGACACCGTCTCCACATTTAAGACTAGACTTAAGACTTTCCTCTTTGATAAAGCTTATAGTTAGGGCTGGCTCAGGCTTGCCCTGTACCAGCCCCTAGTTAGGCTGACTTAGGCCTAGTCTGCCGGAGGACCGCCTATAATACACCGGGCACCTTCTCTCCTTCTCTCTCTCTCTCGTATCCCATTACTGCATCTTGCTAACTCGGCCATTCTGGATGTCACTAACTCAGCTTCTTCTCCGGAGCCTTTGTGCTCCACTGTCTCTCAGATTAACTCATATTGCAACGGTGCCTGGATAGCGTGACGTGTGTGGTTGTGCTGCTGCCGTGGTCCTGCCAGATGCCTCCTGCTGCTGCTGCCATCATTAGTCATTAGTCATACTTCTACTGTTATTATACATATATGATTATTGTCACACATGTATACTGCCAGATATTAATATATACTTTCAACATATTGTACCACAGTAGCCAGAATTATAACTATAATATTATGACTTTCATTAATGTTGCTGTAAGCTACTGTCATTACCGTCTGTCCTGCATCTCTCACTCTCACTCACTTTCACTCTCTCTCTCACTCTCACTCTCACTCTCTCATTGTGTCATACGGATTACTGTTAATTTATGATGCTGATCTGTTCTGTACAACATCTATTGCACGTCTGTCCGTCCTGGAAGAGGGATCCCTCCTCAGTTGCTCTTCCTGAGGTTTCTACCGTTTTTGTCCCCCGTTAAAGGGTTTTTTTGGGGGAGCTTTTCCTTATCCGCTGTGAGGGTCCAAAGGACAGAGGGATGTTGTATGCTGCAAAGTTTTCATTTGAGAACTCAACTCAACTCAAATTTATTCATAAAGTACATTTAAAAACAACTCACACTGACCAAACTGCTGTTCAAAAGGAATAAAATCCTAAAAAAGGCATACATAGGAGTGACATAATTGTCGGGTACACAGCTCACACATTTATGGACACAACACACACAGGCATGCATCAGGGAAGACCACATCAGGGGGACTCAAACGCTATGAATAAGAGTAGGTTTTTAGCCTGGACTTAAATGATTCAATGGTGGGGGCAGATCTGATTGGGAGGGGGATGCTGTTCCACAGTTTGGGGGCAGACACAGCAAAGGCATGATCACCCCTGAGCTTAAGTCTGGAGCGTGGGACAGCCAGGAGCCCCAGGTCAGCTGACCTGAGGGACCTGGGGGTAAAATAAGGGGTTAGGAGCTCTGCGATGTAGGACGGGGCCAGACCAGTAAGGGCTTTGTAAACAAACAGGAGAACCTTAAAGTCAACTCTGAACTTTACTGGCAGCCAGTGGAGAGAGGCCAAAACAGGTGTGATATGGTCTCTCCTCCGAGTACCTGTTAGGAGCTTGGCAATGGCGTTCTGAACCAGCTGGAGGTGGGACAGAGAGGACTGACTAATACCGGTTCACTGAGAGTTATAGTAGTCTAAACAGGAGGAGATGAGAGCGTGGGTGACTATCTCCAGGGGCCCGTTGCACAAAAGTAGGATTCAGACATCCAGGATAAATGACTGAGCTGGGTTCAACGAATCCAAAACAAGAACGTCCAGGCTTAATTGGCTGCACAAAGACCAAGCCAGGATGAGCAGACACGGATTCATCAAGCCAGGTGAAACCAATCCTGGATCAGTGCTTGCACGCGGCTTCCTCAAATAGACCCCACCATCGATCACAGATTCACAGATTCACCATGGCAACGAGAGCAGCGTACTTTACCCCTTCGGAGGCAGAAATCCTCATGGAGGCTTACAAAGAGGTAAAGGATCAAATCATAAAGAAAGGCAACACCGTCACAGTAATAAAACAACGAGAGAAAGCGTGGCAAAGTTGCAGACGGCCTGAATGCGTAAGTAGTGCACAAATACACACTCACTGCTCCGCTGAAGCCATCACAATTACAATCCAAATAGTTAATTAACATCTCCGAAAACATAGTTGTACTCTAATTATGAATCAGTTGAAATTGTAACTGAAATTGACTGCAGATGTGAGTGAAATTGTGTAAATGTAACTCCATCAG
>NC_065523.1:950813-958748 GCF_006386435.1 Epinephelus moara | reverse complement strand
GACCAATATGTGTTAAATTATTTTAGTTAACATGCATGCATTAAATTTAAGTTAAATATGTCCTGCAGTGGCAGAGACGCATGCTGTGAGTTTCAGTTAAATATGGCCTGCATTGGCAGAGGAATTTGTGTTTTTTTATTCAATTTAAATTGATTTTGGCCTCTTATGTTGTTTGTGCTGTATACTGTGTGTATACAAGCTTGCAGGGAGGCTACTGCATCCATTCATTTGTCTGTTCATTTGTCTGTTCATTTGTTGTGTATGGATTTGTCCTGCATTTATTTCAGTGTGCAGACATGTGGGGTGTATCTTATACAGACCTTTGAATGTGTATTTATTCTTGTGTTGTATAATATGCTTTGATTCCATGCTTTCTATCCTGTAGAGTCACTGTGTGACTTCAGTTTTGAAAGGAGCTCATGGTTTACTTGCTTTGATTTATCCTTATTCAATAAAGGAACATCATGTTACTCTTTCATGTGTATTTATATTTATATGGGATGTGTATTTTATATATAGTCTATGGAAAACTGTAAATTATCTAATGATTGCAAAATCATCTAAAATCAACATTTATCTAAAATGATTGCAATTAATGATCACAAATGTTAAATAATGACAGTGGGTCTGGTTGAATGTGATAACAATGTGCAGTGGGCAGTGGAATAACTATTGGTTTCCGTTTGTGGTGACTGCTGACTGAGATAAGGGATGAGATTAAATAGATCCTGGAACTTAGCCTGGTCTGGAGCAGGCTAGCTCCACAGAATAAATCTCCATGGTAACTTATGTCATAACATATCCCGCTGTCCACTGTCCCGCTTTTGTGCAACCGGATCACGGATAAGTTGAGCCAGAATAACCAAGATATCCCAGCTTAATCCCTTATCCTAGTTTTGTGCAATAGGCCCCAGGTCTATAAGGGAGAGAAATGCCTTGATTTTGGAAATGGTGCAGAGTTGGAAAAAGCTGGCTATTACTACTGCATTTATTTGTTTCTCAAATTTAAAGGCGGAATCATAGTTAGAGAAGCTACGGAGCTGGTCAGAAATCCCTCTAATGGAGCCAAGGGGGCAACTTATAATGTGCCCTCATTCAGCTGGAGGAAATTCTGTGCCATCCAGTTCTTTATGTCCTCGAGGCAGTTCATGAGACTGGCAACACTGGACTTGTGGTTAGGCTTGAGAGGGAGATACAGCTGTGTGTCGTCAGCATAGGAGTGGAAGGAGATGTTACGTTTCTGTGGGCTCCAGCAACACTAAACTCCTAACAGGTAATAAATCACAATATATTGCAATATATTTTATCCCAATATGTTTAAAATGACAATAATATTGTATTGTGACTTAGGTATCGTGATAATATCGTATCATGGAGCTTTAAGTAATTCCCAGCCCTAGTTAACAGGTTAATTGGTAAATGGACCTGCATTTGTATAGAGCCTTTCTAGTCATCCGGCCACTCAAAGCACTTTTTACACTACGAGTCACATTCACCCATTCACACACACATTCATACACTGGTGGCTGAGGCTACCACACAAGGTGCCACCTGCTACTCAGTTTTTTTTTTAACAAACTTACACACCGATGGAAGCATCATCAGGAGCAATTTGAGGTTTGGTATCTCAACTTCGATACTTCGACATGCAGACTGGAGGAGCCGGGGATCGAACTGCTGATTTCCCCCCTGGTGGACGACCCCCTCTACCTCTGAGCCACAGACGCCGAAACAGGTGATAGTATCTTCATTAGATAAAAAAGGGGTGTCTTCAAAAGGCTCAGCTGTTCACAAGAAGGGTGGTGCAAGGTCCACCTCTTTGTAGAAAACTGTGTGGGCAAATAGTTCAACAGTTTAACAACAATGTTTCTCAGAGCACAGTTACAAGAAATTGAGTGATTTCACCATCTACAATCCAATATCATCATGGTGGAGAGGTGTTTATGGCGGCAGCAGGGAGTACGGTGTCTGGCACAGTCCGTGGACTTTGCTTGATTTTTATAATCTTAACTGCCTTAACACGCCTATGCTACATTCCTGTCCAGAAAATACCTGTTGGAGAAAGTATGGAAAACTTCTACATCCAGAACGATCTCCCAGAAGTGAAACATCTTGGTTACGGACGTGCAGTGATTTATGAGACCCTGAAGTGGCACTCAGTACGTCCCCTAACACGGAGAGGAAAAGGTGACTTTCATGTAATTATCTCCTTATGCCCGCTACTATCTGGTGACATCCACCCGTGTCCAGGACCAGGATTTGTCGACCCCAAGACAACTGCTTCGCCTCTATCACATGCTTACTCGGCTAGTAAGTTGATAGCAAACAATGTCCAGCAGCAACTAGCCTGGCAGTGGCAGCTAACAACTAGCCTGGCTAGCGACCTGCTAGCTGTGCTTCACTTACCTCCTCCAGTGTTTTGGTGGCTGTCTCTCCCTGTTGTCCGTCCTGTTGGCAGTTACCCGACATCTGAAGAGACCCAGATAACAAGTGTCGCCTCCAAGCTAGGCTACCCACCCCCGGCTATCAGCGGTGACGCGCTGACGGCACGGCGCCTAGCAACTCATAGCCGGCTGTCACCCCGGTGCTGCTCCAACACACCGGTTACCTCCATCACTGTCGGCCCGCTGCCTGATGCCAGTCATCCGGTATCTGGCCAGATACCGACTGCGTTCGAGGCAGCCCTGTCTCGGGACGTCGCAGTAGGACCCAGGACAACAACAACGTCGCTCCCCGGCGAGTCAACCTGACCCCGACTATCAGCGAAGCTGCGCCTATGGCACAACAATGGCCAGCAGCTCGTAGTCGGCTGTCACCCCGGTCCTCCCGACTATCCTGTGCCTCACCCGTTACAGACAGAGCAGAGGTAAAACCTGGAAATCCAGTTTTAAAAAAGCACCATTGTACAAAACTGTTTCAAACTTTTAACCATGCCAAAATTGTCTGGGAATCCCAGTGCAAACCAAAGGGACTCTTTTGTGGACATTTAAATATTCATAGTCTTGTTAACAAACGTGAACAGTTAGAGCATCTCTTACATAAATCCAACATTGACTGCCTAGGAATATCAGAATCATGGCTAAAACAGTCATCCCCAGAAGCCCTTGTTTCTATGCCAGGATATAAGGTGTTCAGGAAGGACAGAACTAAGGGCAAAGGTGGGGGTGTATTGCTCTATGTCAAGGACACTCTTGTGTGCAAAGAGATTTTATTGCCAACTGATATTTGTTTTGACTGTGTTGGTGTAGAAATCACTCTGTCAAGGGAAATGTCGTTCTCTCTGATTTGCTTGAATAGACAGCCAACTGTCAGAGTTGATTTTTATGATCAACTAAAGCTCCTGCTGAACTCCTGCTAACAAAGAGACCATCTTTCTAGTGGATTTTAACATAAATTGGGACAATAAACAGAACAGAAAAAACCTCAAGCAAACCATGGATGCTCACAACTTGGTACAACTTGGTTATAAAACAACCGACCAGAGTCACTAACACCTCCAAAACCAGGATAGACCTACTGTTCACTAACAAAGTTGACAGAATCGATAAAACCTACAATTTACTGACCGGTCTTTCTGACCATAATTTTATTTTCTTCACTAGGAAATTGAACAAAAAATGGCTACTAAATGCACCAAATAAAAAATCCTTCTCTTCTAACTTCATCCCAAAGAATATGCAACAATCTTATGGTAACGCTGTAAAAGTATAAACTGGCTTGAGACCCTCTCCTCTACTGATACTGAGGAAAACTGTAATCTGTTCTTAGATAAAATAAACGAAGTGATCTCCAGAAGAGGGCGCCAGAAGGCCAGGAAGAAAACTCATCTTCCCTGGCTGGACGAAAACTGCATTTCTCTCCTGATGTCTAGAGACTCACTCCTCAAACAAAGCTTAAAATCTGGCCTACCGACAGATAGGCATAAATTTACCCAGGGGCGCAATAAGGTAACCCAAATCCTAAGAAAGACCAAAGCAAACTTTTTTTATTAACGTAATTGAAGGTGCAAAAGGAAATAGTAAAAAAGTATGGAAAATTTTAAATAAACTACTAGGTAAACAGAACAAGGATGAAAACAACACTCTAGAACTAAAGGTCAACAACATTTTAACTAAAGATCCCGCTATGCTGGCCTATACTTTTAATAATTATTTCTTAAACAGTGTGCTGGAAACAACAAAACTCTTCACCCCCTCGAGTGTTTCACCCAGCCCAACGACGGATGCCGGACCCCTCTTTGAGCTGGAGGAAATAGATGAGGATGAGGTAAGAAAAATCCTTGCAGCACTAAAACGCTCTAAGGCCAAGGATGCACATGGCCTAGATACAGATTTTATAAAAACATATTCCGATGCTTTAATAAAACTAATCACCATTTTAGGGAATCAATCAATAGGCTCAAAGGGGGTGCCATCATCATTGAAGGTGGCCACAGTGACACCAATATTTAAGTCTGGTAGCAGGGCAGCAGCGGCTAACTACAGGCCAATTAGCAACTCCCCCACCATATCCAAGGTTGCCGAAAAATGGGTATCGAAACTGTTGATTATACACCTACATAAAGGCCACACCCCACTCCACCCACTTTAGTTTGGCTTTCGTGCCTATCACTCCACTGAAACAGCGAACTGTGTGTTCATTGAAAAAATCAAATACATGCTGGACAACCCTAACCCTAACCCTAACCCTAACCCCCCATACGTAGGTGTTGTATTCCTGGACCTCAGGAGGGCATTTGACACTGCCAACCATCAAGTACTCCTGGCAAAATTATCTCATTTCAATTTCTCCACAGATACTATAAAATGGTTCAGGTCCTACCTAACAAACAGAAAACAGTGTGTCATGATTGACGGCGTCAAATCGCCCTGCCTTGATAATCCAGCAGGTGTGCCACAAGGCTCGGTCCTTGGGCCACTACTCTTTTCCTTGTATATAAATGACCTGTCTGACGCATGCCCTGACTTTAACATCCAAATGTATGCAAATGATGCAGTCATCTTCCTTCATGGCAAAAAACCTGACCTGATCTCAAGCAAATTAACGGACCATCTAATCATGGTCCAACACTGGCTGCAGAGTACATGTCTACTGCTTAACACTACAAAAACCGTATTCATGTTGTTCAGCAAACGCGCAGCAAAATTACACGGTCCAATGTGTTCCTTGGGGGGAGGAACTTGAATTAGTCTCTCATTTCAAGTACCTGGGAGTCATTTTAGACTCTAACCTAACTTTCAAGAAACACACAAAAAAGTGAAAAGCACAGTGAATTTTAATTTAGCAAATTTTGAAGAAATCAGGCCCTTCTTAACAGTCGACGCTGCAAAAACCTGTCTCCACTGCATGATATTCCCTCACATTGAAAACTGTTTCACAAACTGGTCATTTGCAGGCGCCACAATTTTAAAACCCATTGAAAAACTCTTTCACAAAGCAATAAAGATTTTTTCCAGAAAACCATTGTCATACCATCACTGCAACATTTTGGATCAATACAACTTCTTAAACTTTGAAAACTTAAGAGTCCTGAAGAGTGCTTGTTTTGTTTTTAAGTGTTTAAATGGCCTAGTGCCCCCTCCTGTACAGGAATTCATCCATATAAAACAATCGACCGGACTTGTAACTAGGTCAGACACCAGAGGTGCAACACAGACTAACCACATTTGGCCAAAATGTGCTCTCTATAAAAGGCAGCCAAACCTGGAACTGCCTCCCAGAGTACCGAAGAGAAATTCCCACCATTGCCACCTTTAGAGGTACGCTAAAAAAATGGCTAAAAGCCAACCAGTCATGTAACCACTGACCTATTGTATTTTGAATGTACTGCTGCTATGGAGTGTCTTTTATATTTCTTTCTTTTTTTGTTTCTTTCTCTCTTCTTCCTCCTTTTCTGAATGAATGCTGCTATGTCTATTGAATGTATTTGCTGCTAATTTTATGGTGTCTAAGTGTGTTAAAGGTTTGTTTTTATATTGTCTTCTATGTGTTGGGGACTACGGATGGAAATTAGCCTTGTGCTAAATCCGGCAATTTTTACGCTGTATCATGTTCCAGGTACTTGTATCTGCCTCATGCCCTGTGTTCATTAATTTTGCACTGTCCCGTCCAAATAAACAAATAAACTAAAACTAAAAGATTCAGAGAATCTGGAGAAATATCTGCAAGTAAGGGGCAAGGCCAAAAATCAACAATGATTGCCTGTGACCTTTGGTCCCTCAGGCAGCACTGCATTAAAAACCATGTAAAACCAATTGTATAAAGGATATCACTACATGGGCTAAGGAACACTTTGGAAAACCACTGTCAGTAAACACAGCTCATCGCTGCATCTACTAATGCAAGTTAAGACTCTACCATGCAAAGTGAAAGCCATATATCAACAACATCCAGAAATAGTGCCGACTTCTCTGGGCCTGAGCTCATCCGCTCCTCCTGCACCTACCACCTAAAAACCCCCAGGACCAAGCTCCACACCATGGGGGATCGGGCTTTCAGCTCTGCAGCTCCCCATCTGTGGAATGCCCTACCAGAGCACCTGAGGGCACCGCAGTCTTTGGACACTTTTAAACGTGGCTTGAAAACCCACCTTTTTAAAAGAGCCTACTTGTGTTGAATTTTATTGTTGTTTTTATGAATAATTTTATTGTTGTTTTTATGAATTGTATTGTAGCACTTTGAGATTATTTTATAATGTAAAGTGCGATACAAATAAAATGTATTATCATTATTATTATTATTATTATTATTATTGTTGTCTGAGATGGACTGACACAAAGTGGAAAAGTGTGCTGTGGTCTGAGAAGTCCACATTTCAAATTGTTTTTGGGAAATCATGGACATCGTGTCCTCTGGGCTAAAGAGGAAAGGGACCATCCAGATGTTACCAGCTTTAAGTTCAAAGCCAGCATCTGTGATTGTAGCATCATGGGTAACTATCACATCTGTGAAGGCCCCATGAATGCTGAAAAGTACATAAAAGTTTTTGAGCAACATATACTGCCATCCAGACAATGTCTTTTTAGTTAGCCTCCTTGCTAACTCATCTCATACACATAACAGAGATGACGATTTCCTCTTTGTCCTGTTGTGCATGGAGATGAGCGTCTGTGCAGCAACAGCGTAACAAAGTTTGGAGCATGAGATCGACATGGCCGGACATTGTGTGAGTGGGTACTAGAAGAGGACTGGCCAAGAGAGAAATGTTTAAAAGCCCGAAAGTCCCCCAATTGGGAGACTTTGAGAGTGACTTTGCAAACACAATGTGAAACAATGCACTGATCACGAAGAATATAGTGATGTTGCACATCAAATTAAACAGCAGAACCTGGGCTACAATGCTGTAAAAACCCTTTTTACATGCCCCAAACACAGCTCAAACAACAACTAAATAAACAACAACAAATCAACAACAAATCCATCAAAATCATTAGGGATTTACAGAAAAAAAAAAAGATATAGGATTGTACATGACAAAAATCACATGCAAACATGGTGCAATTTTGGAGAGCTCGCCTGAATTTTCTGTACTAAAACCTCTCTAATATTCTTCTGCTTCTATCTAGCAATGAGGTGAATATTTATTTAGAAATCTAAACCATGTTACGATATTGTAATGAATCACTCTCGAGCAGGAGACCAGAGGAGCGTTCGGGAAAAAGGCCAGTTTATTTGAGCACTCCAAAAACTCCGGTAACACTCCAGGGGGTAAAAGACTCCGTCCCAAACTCTGACTCTTCTAGCGTAACACACACACACACTCCATACACACATACTCGTTTACCATACCGAGTGGACTCCATACACACATACTCGTTTACCATACCGAGTGGGGACCCCCTCCCCTCTCTGCTCCACCAATGTCCAGCCCGCACACTGACTGACAACGTAGCCGGTAAACAGAGCTCAGCTGTTTATTTAGCCTAGCAATATCTC
>NC_065523.1:922814-949544 GCF_006386435.1 Epinephelus moara | reverse complement strand
ATTTCAATTACTTTTTTTCTCATTTGTTCCTGAATTTCTTTGTATCTCGGCATGATGTCTGTAGCTTTTGAGGATCTTTTGGTCTACTTCACTTTGTCAGGTAGGTCCTATTTAAGTGATTTCTAGATTGGGAACAGGTGTGCAGTAATCAGGCCTGGGTGTGGCTACAGAAATTGAACTGAGGTGTGATCAACCACAGTTATGTTTTAACAGGAGCCGAAGACAACTGTGTTTAAATGTGTTCTAAATCATTAACGTTACCCATTACACATTGATTAATGTTTCTATATTTCACAATGGTTTTAATGGGTAACAGTTAATGTTGTAGTAGATAGAATTGTACTGTGGTGAAATAAGGAGCACTTCCCAGCTCAGAATTCATCTCTTTGCCTTATTCTTGCAATTGAGAAATCTAAGCTTGCCACAATATATATTTATACTACAATGATATCTAAAAAATAATATGGTTGTAAAATGTGAACTCAATGTTTTTATGTTATGACACAGAATTAAGTGCACAATGACAAAAAAAAAAAAAATATATATATATATATATATATGTTAAACTGACATAAAATTCCTGTCAGACAAGGGTAATGTGACACATTTGCTTTGTGTCTGGTGTACTGAAAAGGTATATGTTACTGTATTGTACTAAACTAAAACTTTTGAGTACAAGCTTAGTAAAACGATTTGAGGTTTACAGTGAACATGGGCTAAGGCAGGGAATTGGGTGGAAGCAGATGGCCTGCGCAACAGTTATTTTGTACCACTTTCACCAATGAAAAAGTGTGGTCTGTTGACAACTTTTTCAATAGTAGAGGAAACATTACAATGTGCGAAGGGAAATGAATGAATAATTCAGCTCCTCCATGAGAAAGTCTTCTGACCGAGACTATGCTCTATTGAAGAGATTTGTTTTTCCAACAGACAAACAATGAAAGAAATTATGAACTGCAGCAGATTATCAAACGCTAGAGAAATATTGTTTTCTCTTTTTTTTGTGATCAAATGTTTTTTTTTTGTTTTTTTTATAAGCAGTGGTATCAACAAGAAATATTGTTTTCTCACAGCCAATATCAGTCTGTATCCCCTCTTCAAATTCTGAGGTTTTTGTGGCTTAGTGAATGCAGCACAGGCAGAACTCTTTGTGATTTCTTTTTTTACCTCAGCAGGAGTTTGTGGAATTTAAGTCACAGGCTTGATAATTGATCAGTTGATCCAGTCAGAGCTGATCAGATGAGATCAATGGATGAGAGTAGCAGCTGTTTGTGAGTGAAAGCAAACTTTTAGACCAGGGCACTGAAGTGTTAAGTTTCACTTTCACTGCACCTGGTATTCTGCTACTCTGTCTGTGGCCAGAGTATGCTCTGTACTGGGAGAGTGTGGAGCTATGAAAAACTCACCTGTACATATATATATTCCAACAGCGCTCCTGGTTAACGGTCCAGCTCCAAAAATAAATATTCCAAAAAGTGGCGGCAGATGTTTTAAATAAATGAATGTGTGGGAAACACTGACCCACCTTCACATTTTCCATGTGAAAATATATTCCAAAGTTTAGCTGACATTTATATGAGGCTACAGCAGTTAGACAAAGCAACTGAAGATTGCCAAAACTTCTGTTTAGTCCAGAATTCCCTCTTTGTTTCGCTAGGCTGTCTCCAATTGCTGAGTTGCAGTGGAGGAAAGTATCACAAAGAGGGAATTACATACTAAAAAACTGCAACTCTTAATAACATACAAAATGACACATATACAGCATACAAACATGCATATTTAGAGCATTTCTTTTAATCTTCCAAATAAATAAGAGAAAGACAACTAGAGAAAGAAAAGAATAAGTAAAAAGTCTAAACTCTGTAACACCCTCAATTATTATGAGACTGCTCTGTCTGTGAATACACATCAAGATCCACACCCATCCACACCACTGTGGTGTTAATTGTGTGCCTACCTGGTGATCCAACAGAAGGTTATTCTGGAGAGGAAAGAGGCTCCAGGCTCGGGGCAGGGATTCTGAGGACAAAGGCATTACAGTTAGACCCAAAAGATTTTTCAGCTGCTGAGATACTGATCCCAGAATGAGCTTTTTAATCAGCATCTAGAGGGTGCACAGAGATTATTTATCAGTCGAGCGTCCATTTAAGATCGGCTGACTAGTAACTGGAAGGATAGAAGCAATCACTGTGACTATATTCTTTAACAGGGGGATGGGAAGCAAAGATACTCTGTGAGGTATAAGGGACAGGTGTTTTGAAATCAACAGTATAGTTATTGTATTTGGCCCACTGATTTGCTGCGCTCCCCCAACACAGTCAGCATTTGGAGCTGCAGCAGTAGTCTTACCGAGTCTTTGACGGCTTGAGAGAAGAGGGGGAGTCGGTCTGTCAGGCAGGACAGGAACAGAGCAACCAGCAGCAGAGCATAGTAGATATAGAAGGTGGTGTACCTCCACAAACACACCGTTGATGGCTAAAATAAAAAAGATGAAGCTTTTAACCCATGCAACTTGTCTTGTTGGTGTAAGATAATGCTTTGTGGTACGTTTGCTATAAGTATTGTCTCTCCTGAAAGTAATTGTGTTTCAGGGCTTTGGAGTTACTAATGACATGGTCAACACAGAACCGGTTACACCCAGAGGTTTGTAATTAACTCCGTTAATCCATATCAGGTTTCACCCTGCTCATTCAAGACTGACCTCGTCCAGGGCCTGGAAGATCTTGGATCTGAAGGTGACTGTGGCACACAGCAGTGCCAGCAGCCAAAAGATCAGCATCACTCCAGATGACTGAACCCCTTTCATCCGTTCATACTGGATTAACAGGGTGGCCAGCAACTGCAGCAAAAACACATTAAGACACATTTATACATCACATTTGACAAAACATACAAAGTTGACTTTAAATAATAAAACGTCTCTAATTCTCACCATTCTTCAATGTGGTGTAACAAAGAAAAAGTCAATACATTTTACTGATTATGGTCCAGTAGAAAAAGCACAGTCTACAGATGGAAAATATTTCTACCTGACAGCTCAGCTTTGTTCCAATTTTGTTTGCAGCTCTACCACCTTCATCCCAAGTTCAAAATTAGTTCAATGGTTATCTTTATTTTGTTAAAAGACTGCAACCTTCTCTTGAATACAAAAAATTGGAGTGTATTGCTAGAAAGGAGGATTTTTGGGGGCAGCTGTAGCTCAGGAAGTAGAGCGGGTCGTCCACCAATCAGAAGATCAGCAGTTCAGTCCATGGCTTCTCCAGTGTCCTTGTGCTTCTTCACATGTCCTTGGGCGAGATACTGAACCCTCAGATTGGAACAACCAGATTGCTCCCAGTGCCAATAGAGCAATTACTTACCATCCCCATTTTAGGTCATCCCTCTGTTAGGTACTAAAAAGTGGAGCTAGAAACACTGTAGTATGTTGATTGGTCAAAAGCTAACCATCACTCTTGCTCAGGGCTGAGTTGTGACTGGCTTTGAAGCTTATATAACCTTATAGTTAAACTATAATATGAAAGGATGTTTTGCTTATAGATGGAGAAAATAACTCCATTCACTGGGTCGACTGCCAGCAACTTTTAAGGTAGATTATTTACTTGTAATGTTACTCAGTGTATGGGCTGATAATGTGAATCCATCAGCACACCTTAAATGTCAATATGACAATTTCGACCATTGCATTTGTTTTTACTTGAATGACATAGGCTTTAGTGATGGTTGGATCTTTAAGGGTTTAAAAATATATAAATAATTTTGACTTGATTATGTGAACTGCATATATTCTAATCCTCACTTTGAGGAAAAAATTGTGGCGGAGAGTTGTTCCTATTCGCTCTGGCAGCACTCAATCCACAAACGCTATTTTTAAATATCCCATTAAGAGAGACTCTCACTCTGGCCTGTTCTTTCTTGTTCTTAAAATGACAGCATGTAGCCTCATTTTGTGGACAACAAACAAGTTGCAGACATTCCTCAGTATCACCAGTGCAGAAGAAATACAGCGAGAGCTGGACTGAGTAGCAGACCCTGCCCACATTTAAGAGTATTGTATACAGTGGAAATTAGGGGTGCAACGGTACAGGTAGCCCACGGTACGGTCCGTACCTTGGTTTTTGGGCCGCGGTTTCGGTTTGGTTTCGGTATGTGTTTTGTGCGTAAAGAGAACAATTTTTTCACTCCAAAATTATCTCTTTATTTTGCTTGAGTTTGCACTTGACATGAGATAAGATAATATAAGATAAGATACATCTTTATTGATCCCACAATTGAGAAATTCCAGTGTTACAGCAGTCAAGGAGAAAGAGTCAGATTAAAAATTTCAAAAATTAAACTTAAAAACTTAAAAACTAGACATGCAAAATAAAGTACACAAATACAAGAAACGGCAATAAATAATAATAATAATAATAATAATAATAATAATAATAATGAGAAGTGGATAATAATGAGCAGTGAATAAAAATGAGCAGTGGATTAAAGAGAGCATATCTAGTGCAAATGATTGTATGTGCAAAAAACAGCACACAGCAACAAGGTGGACAGTAAACTTATAATGGTGTTTATAAAGTGTCTATAGTGTCCATAAAGTGTCTATGACAGCAGCAGGCAGGAAGGACCTGCGATAGCGTTCCTTCACACACTTTGGGTGAAGCAGTCTATTGCTTAAGGAGCTCTCCAGAGCTTTTATCTCCTCCTGCGGGGGTGGGAGTCGTTAGTCCTCAGAGATGACAGCTTGGCTGTCATCCTCCTTTCTCCCACCACCTGCACTGAGTCCAGAGAGCATCCCAGGACAGAGCTGGCCTTCTTGATCAGCTTGTCCAGGATCTTCCTATCTGCAGCCAAGACGCTGCTGCCCCAGCAGACCACTCCGTAGAAGATGGCTGATGCCACCACAGTGTCAAAGAAGGTACAGGGTCAAGAGCGCCCCCTGCACTCCAAAAGACCTGAGCCGCCTCAGCAGGTAGAGTCTGCTCTGGCCCTTCCTGTATAGTGCTGTTATGTGATTAGTCCAGTCCAGTTTATTGTTAAGATGAACACCCAGGTACTTATAAGATGTCACCATCTCAATGTCCTTTCCCTGGATGTTCACCGGTGTTGGGGGGAGGAGTCTGTGCCTGGGGAAATCCACCATCAGCTCTTTGGTTTTCCCCGCGTTGATCTGAAGGTGGTTCCTCAGGCACCAGTCCAAAACATGCTGCTGTGTTGTGCCACAGCTTATTCAAGTGCTGGAATTTGTTATTTATGTGACAACGCCTGAACGCAACACAGGCTCCGCTCCATAGACAGTGTGTTAAGTGCCGTTCTGCGGGTCCTGGCTGGGCTCGATCATAATTATTGGTCAGGAAAATACGGCCCGGGCCGCGCTCTTGTGTGCTCACCTATGTCTGTGTCTGTGCGCACGTGTGTGTGTGTGTGTGTGTGTGAGCGCGCGCGCATTGGGGCCAAACTCCGCCGTGCGTGACACAGAGAGCAGAGGAGGATTGTAAACGTGCGACAATGTAGAGACAGAAATGACATGCCGTTGTGTAAATAAGATAAATAACATAAGGCTATTTAGTTTGTTTAATTGTAATTTTTTAATTTTCTTTTGTTAAATAAAAGGACAAGGTACGGGGCGGGGCGCCCCCCTAAGATAATGGTAGGGGAAACACTAGTCATGTTTCAAGCAACGTTTGCAGACAGTGAAATTTCTGTTAACTGTTTTCACTCGTTGTTTTATTCAACAGCGAAACCGAAATGATCCCACACCCGAAATTTGTATAAAGCCAGTGCTTCTTCAAACTTCTGTCTCTCAACTCCTCCGCTTGCGCTTGCCATGGCTCTCTATGTTTGTTTTTTTCCGCTTCTTTTCTGTGTGAGCGTCACTTTCCCCGGCTCCAGTTACAACAGTGTGAGAGGGTGAGTGGGTGGAGCCACAACAGTGATTGGACATTAACTCGTGGGGAGGGCTTTTGTGCAGACACACACACACACACACACACACACACACAGTGGCCTGTAAAGCATCAATGCACAATTAATTGCAAAACCGAAAACCCGCCGTCCATAAGGGCGTATTGATCCGTGCAGGGCGGACCGAACGGTTCAATATTTTACCGAGGACCGTTGCATCCCTAGTGGAAATGCTAAACTGATGTAGGGTCTAGATACATGTCATTAGGGGTTACTTTTCCTTCTTAAGGAGCTATACCAAAAGCTTTTAGTGGGATCATGGATTTTCCACCAAAAAAAAAAGCAGCCCGTACCAGAGTCCTGATGAAATGTGTGCGGTATATGTGTAATTGTTTTGACATCTAAATCACTATTATCAAGCCACAATTCATTTTATTTTTAAAGTTAATAACACAAGTCGATCCTTTGACCCCGCTGTCACATTTGTCACCGAAGTGGAGGACTCCAGTGATGAAAGAAGAATGAAGATGAATAAAGAACCCAGCTTAATGTGAGTGACTGTTGCCTGTGTGTGTTAAATCATGTGTGCAGGTTGGGTCACAGGACTTTCATAAACGGGTGTAGGAGGGTGCAGCTTTGACTTTGGGTTACAGGTCGGTTCTGGTACTGAGCTTTACGGGTATGGGCGAGTTAATGGGTGAGCAATTTCATGACGTTTACTCGGTACAAATAAACTACACTTCTAGAACACAAGCAGTTTGACTTTTTTTTTTAATCCTCACAACACTAAAATCTTAACTCAAATAGTCATTTCCAGAAAATAAAAACTACAACCACATAAAATAAATTGATTTAAACACTATAACTACACTAAGAGCATCTAAGATCCAAAACACTTCTATTATAATAAATCCAAATGAAGTTAGCTCTACATCAAAGAGGTGATCGGTTTCTCACTGACACACTCTTTCTGTATGAAGGACAAAGATCAAATCTCACCATGGTGAGGCCCAGTAAGGTGGGACTGACTAGGTGGACGGGTGCGGGGACACTGGTGCTGTGACTTCTTTCCCAGAAAGAATAGAAAACATCTGACCAGCAGATAATCCACAGCAGAAGGCCAACAGCCTGTGGAGAGAAGAAGACATCACACATTTCTGACTTGCTGATGATTCTTTTCAATGTAAGACATTGAACTTTTACCAACACTATAGATCTGAGGTATTAACGATACAGTGAGTGCTCTTTTTCCACTTTGAAGAGTTCAACACTAAGAACATGGCAATTAAAATTACATAGCTTGCATTTTGTTAGTGATACTATTGTATGTGATTGGGTGTGTATGTGATTATGTGATATACAAACAAGGGAATATCTGGTGGAGGAAGTGTGTTCATTCCTTCAATAGAGATCCACCGACTTGGTATGGAGCACTGAAGCTGTTCTGAAAGCTTGTGGTGGCCTGACTCCATACAAAGACACCTGATGCTGGTTTTTCCTTTGTCATCCATCTGCATATAACTATAATAACCTGAGATTTAGACATATGTCTACTGTATGACAGATGTATTATCATTACTGCCTAATTTTTGCTCTGTTTAAGTAACTAATAAGATGAGGCTAACATTAAGAGGACTGATTACCATGGAGAGCAGGAAAAATAAAATAAACAATATGCGACACTTTCACAATTAGAAAAAATACTTCCCAAAATAATGAAGGATGACATCACTCACAGTTTTAGCTTTGTTGATGTGACTCATACATATGTAGCCACGGTCATGACTGCGGAGGTAGATGAGGTAGATGGGGGCACATATCCAGAGGTAGAGGCATGGCAGCCACACAAGGACAGTGTTCTGGAAGCACTGGGTGAGGTCTGGATTAGTAGTGTACCAGGTACGGTTCCAATTCTGGTGGAGAAAAGAGAAAAGAGGATAACTCCCAAAAAAATATTATCAAAAGTTATAATCTGAACTTCATGCCAGCTGAAAAATGTCCTTACCGCACCCCAGCATCATAGTCACATTAAGTCACAGGTACCAAGGAGCCCACTTGTGACCACACATTCACTTTTCAACCAGAATAGGCAACCTGTGCTTTTCTCTTTGTTCTGAAGTTACCTTTCAAAACTCAAAATGCTCTATTTTGAGTATCACCAAAGCACTGACAGATATACAACAATCATATTATCTGCTTATTAATGTTGACCACATACAACTGTAGGAATTTGTGTTCAAATGGTCTTGTGATTTAAAGGGGTAATTACTATTACTGTTATTATTGTGCATGACTCAAATATGACATTCATCCAGCAACATTACTCATATCAGAGTGTGTATAATAATAGGGGAATAGTCCTCCTTGTGGGCCACACAAGAGAGATCAATTAGAAATAGGATTGCTATTAATGTCTAAATCTTACTCAATGAGAAGTCTTGCTCTGAAATCTCACAAGACGCATACTCTGACAGGGCAGTCAATAAATTTAAAGGCCTTATTCACATTTTGGAAAACAGCTAAATAATTGCCCATGACATTAAAAAATCTTTTAGATAACACTAAGCTACACTTTCTGTACACCAACACAAAACTCATACTTGTTTCCTGCCTTGTCTTTCTGTAACAAGTCACATCTTATGAGATTTCAAAACAAGACTTCTCCTTGAGCAAGACTGAGACACAATAACAATTAGACTGGATCGAGCAAAGGTTAGAAAAAAAGTTTAATTTCTCTGTAGGATCCTTTCCATAAAGGTGAAGTTGAAATGAAAATTCAGTTCATGGGCAGCATCTCTGGTTCATTCCTGCAGTCAGCATGCCAATGGCTCCCTCTACACTTGGGACATCTGTGGCATTGTACTGTGTGATAAAACTACACATTAAAGAGTTTCCTTTTATTGAGACCATCCCAGGACACAACTGTGAGGCAATGATGCTGTTTAATCAGCATCTTGATATGCCACAATTGTCAGGTGGATGGATTATTTTGGAAAAGGAGAAGTGGTTGGACTTTAACAAATCTGTGACCAAAATTTGAAAGAGCCAAACAAAAGTGCAAAAACAAGTACCGCTTTAAAAGTACTTTTAAATTTCTGTTCTGTATATACTGTATACTAGGGCTGCACGATTCTGGAAAAAATGAGAATCACGATTTTTTGGCTTATAATTGAGATTACGATTCTCTCACGATTTTTTTCAACAAAGATTTATTGTGCTTATTTCCTGATACAAAAGGAAAAGTAACAAAAATTATAAATAAATAACAATAAAACAACAATAATAATGTTGAACAACATTTTTCTCAGGTAGGTATTCTTCTTAAAATGTACAATTTTTAACAAAATATGACATTGATTGACATGACAACATGTCATGACAGTTGACCGTGACAGGACCATAACAACCTACGACATTAACGAGAACATAGTCCTTTTTTCTGCAGCAAACTGCTTAAAGGTTCTTTGCCAAGAACACAAGTTGGTCAACATTTAGAGGCTTCAGTTACAATGTTCCCCCCTGTGCTGAATACCCTTTCAGAGGGGGAACTTGTTGCAGGAATACAGAGGTATTTCCTGGCCAGGACAGACAGTCTTGGATATTCACCCTTGTGTTGCCTCCACCAGACTAAGGGGTCCTCCTCACTGTCAATGTTACTGATGAGTAGATATGACTGTAGTTCTGAGTCAACATCTTGCTCTAGCTGGGATGGTCCCGTCTCATTGCCTCCTGCTGCTTTGAAGAAGCTGCCTAAAGTCTTCCGGCTCTTCTTCATGGGGGTGGCAGCAGGGGGTGCACTTGAGGGCTGACTTTGCTTCAAAACAGAGACAAAGCTCATCTAAATATTCTATTATGCACACACACACACACACACACACACACACACCAAAGTGTAATATAGTTAAAGTACACTACACTGTCACATTTTCTACCATTTAAAAAAATGTGTGAATAGTATGATCTAATGTAAATATAAATACCATAACTGTAGTTATGCCAGTCATCTCATCTGTCAGTCTGGCCTTGACAGTGGTTTTCTTGTCCTCACTGACATATTTCATTTTGAATCTTGGATCCAGAGTTGTGGCAAGGTCGAGCAGCCCCTGTGTGTTTGGATCACTGTACTTTCCTGAAGGTACCCCAGGATTCTTGACTTGATTGATCGCATGAGACCCGAGTCATCTTCCTGCACTGCAACAACTGACGTTTCACAGAGGTGGAGAACTGGCTTCACTGAGGAGATACTCACATATTGTTCTCCTGAGAGGGCATCAGTGAACTCTGTCAGTGGGCCGAGTGTATTGTTGACTGCCTCGAGGACCTCTACGTCCTGCCATATGGGAACCAGGTGTCTCACCTTCCGATCAGAGGAGAGAACATGTGAAATAGCAGGTAGCTGTTCAAGTACCCGCTGGACCATAGCTTGTCTGGACCCCCATCTTGTTGGACTCTCAGTTTTCAGCTTGTGTTTAGGTAGCTTGAGCTCCTTTTGGGCCTGAGCAAGCTCCCTCTTCCATCTCCAACTGTAACTGAAGCAGCCCACAACCTTTTTGCATAGCCCTACAGCGCGGTCGATTCTTGGATCTTTCATTGCGTTCTCTAAAATTGGAATAAATTCTTGACATCATCAACTATTTTATTATATTTATTATTATTCACTATTTTACAGTAATATTTTTGATATTATTGATTTTATTATTGTTATTAAGGTTTCCCTCTACTCAAAAATGTTTTTCTTCTTGTTCTTACAGTTGGATGTTTGAGCTGTGTCCAGCAGCTAAAATAAAAATATTTGTATATTATATTTATAGATCTAATCTTAGATTTTTAATGAGGTAAAATGAGATGTAATTTAAAGGATTTCAACAAGATCATTTAACTTTGTTGAAAGACGGTATGAGATTATTTTTTATGTATTATTATTATTGAGTATTTTATATAGCCTACATTGTAAAACATGTCTGGGGGAGGGGATAAAACATATTGATGAAAGTAAACATCATCATTATTATTAATATTATTGTCACCACTGGTATTATTATTTAAAACATATTATACAGCTAAATAGCATATTTTTTCAATAACAGAAAATGATTTTTTAAATAATACACAGCTCACCTATAGCCAGATGCAGCCTGTGTCCAAAACACTGAAGCCTTGTCCAGTTGTTAAGGGATGCTGCTTTCACAATGTTGGATCCATTGTCCGTGGTTATGCACACCATTTTTGCCTCCTCCAAACTCCAAGAGGCCGCAAAATGATGTACTGCTCGCAATTCTGTCTCCACTGTTGTTCGACACTGACTGTACAGAGCAGGTAGTGCAACGTTTGAAAAATATATGTGGGAGGGCACTGTGTAACGCTTGTCTAAGGTGTTGATCATTTTCTTAAATCCCTCGTTTTGCACAGTGTTGAATGGAGCCATATCTTTAGCCAGGTGATGCGTGATTGCCTTTGTAATCTCCTTGTGTCTGTGGGAGCTTGTCGGGTATGGAGATGCACTGTATACGGTTTCCATTATTGATGTCTGGGTGCGAGTGGTAGAGCGGGAGGGATTTTCTCCTGTCGTTTTCTTGGCCTTTAAAGCTTCGTCATATTGAACTTCGTGGTGTCGTTTAAGGTGGTTATACATCGTGTTACCCTGCGGTGCTAATACTATGGCAAAACACTGCTTTCAAGTGACGTTAGTTTGACTTTCATCGTCTTCTTTGAATCCGAAAAACCTCCACACCACAGAATGTGAACCTTTTTTTGGTATGAGAACAGTGGTGGGGTTTGTCATGTTGTTCTCACCGCCACCAGCGTCGTTTTCTTCTGTGTTCATTGTCTCACTTCACAACTTTTTTTCCCCTCACGTTGCCGGCTCTCTCCTGCTCTCGCTGCTTTCCAGCAGCTTGCTCTCCACACCTGATACGTTGCTGATCCAAGAAGCTATTCTCCCTCCAGTGGTACCTATACACCCTTACCACCTCATCACAACCCTGCTGGCTCTACTGACTGTTGTCCTAGTTCTGCATCTACCCACCCCCTTGACTACCGGCACCTCCTACCCTCGCACCTAGCCGTTAGCATAGCTCAAGCTAGCCAACGTGCTACATCCATAGCCTGTGACAACATAATGCTCACAAAAGCAAAGAAACAGATTACAGACCTTAAGGAAGACATCCGCCGACTCACTCAGGAACTGCAAGATAAACAGGCCATGCTGACTTCCTGCCTGGACCTGGCTCACGAACAGTCCTTGCACATTGTCTCCCTCAAAGTGGCCCTCCAGGACACCGCCCCATGGGATACCTCCACCTGTCCGCGGCCTTCCTCCTCCTCCACACCCAGCCTCCAGACATCCTGGGCTGAAGTTGTGATCCGCGACAGAAAGAGAATCCAGGATGCGACTGCCTCTCCTCCTCGCCTGAGCCTCTACAACCGCTTCGAGGCGCTAGCAGACAACCCAGATGCCGGCATGCCCCGCCGCTAGCTCTCTGCACACGGCTGCTGGTGGTTATGCAACGCCTGGCTCTGGAAAGGCCGCTGGCCCCTCTCCGCCTGCGGCTACTGGTGCTTCGCTTTCGGGCTCAGGTGGCTCCACGTCTGGGGTAGCTGTTCCTACACCTGCGGCTGATGGTGTCCCCGCGGCTTCCCACTCCGACAGCCCCATGGTCCCCGGTGCCTCGGTGGCTGCTGGTGCGCCGTCTCCCTACTCCAGCTGCCCTGCCTCTGGGATCATCGTGACTGGCTCCACACTGGCAGCTGGCGGTGTCCCTGCGGCTCACCGCCCCGGCGGCCTGGCACCCATGGGACACGTGGAACCCTCCTCCCTGCCAGCACCTGCCAGTGCCTAGAGTGGCTCTGCTGCGGTCCCGGATCGCCAGCTCTCCTCCCGGACAACTACTTCTGCTTCATGTCGCAAATTCCTGAGAGAAGCCGTCCTCAGATGCTCCGGAGGCCTCCTCCACCCCACGCCGCCAGCAGACTCTCCTCCTCCTGGAGCCGAAACGGCTGATCCACCGCAACACCTGTCCGGCCGTGCCAGCGCACGGCCCGGACGCTGGTTCCCCACCATCCAACCCGGCAAAAACCCTTCCTCACCCGCTCTTCCCTCCAACCACCCTGATCATCGGAGATTCCATCACAAGGAATATCCGCTTCTTCAATGCAACCATCCTCCATTACCCGCATCGTGGTGCACATAGGGACCAACAACCTGGCTCGGGGTGCCTCTGAGCTGACCAAAAGGGCTTTCACCTCCCTCCTGGACTTCCTACGCACTTGTGAAAAGTCTGTTTTTATCTCTGGTCCCATTCCCACACTTGGTCACGGGGACGCACTATTCTCCAGACTGCTCCTGCTGAACACCTGACTCAGGCCTGCCTGCTACGCTTGAGGCTTCAAGGACAATTTTAATCTTTTCTGGAACCATCCCTCTTTCTTCAAACACGATGGCATTCACCCTACCACCCTGGGAAGCCGCACGCTGGCAGCCAATATTCAGCATGCTGTACATCACACACCACGTGCATGACTATTTACATCACATGCCCCCTCCACCGACACTCTTCCTCGCGCCGTGCCAACAGCAGCACAGAGCACAGCCCCGCTCACCAGCGCCCCCGTCCATCCATATCAATCATCACAGCGAATCCCGTTCGGGCGGAGATGGCTCGCGCACAAGCCGGGCCAGGGAGGGACGCAGCGACGGAGGGAGAGGCGCCGACGGAGGAGCCCACTGCTCCAACACCACCCACTGCGATGTCCGCGATGTGTGAACTGTTCGGGGAGACATACAGGGAGAGTGTTGCACCTGCTGCCTCCCTGCCTACCCTTTTTGAAGAAAAGATGAAACGTTACCAGAATGAGACACCACTACGAGCCGACCAGGATCCACTCTTGTGGTGGAAAACTACGCACTGAAGTATCCAAACATTGCTCAGATAGCGAGGCAGAAGTTGGTCATACGTGGCACTTCAGTGAGGTCAGAACGGTGTTTTCATCCGAGTGTCACGTTCATATTGCGTCAGCATTAAGCATCTTATTTTTTGTGTTTTTTTGTAAAAAAAAAAAATAAATAAAAAATAATAATAATAATAATAATAATAATAATAATAATAAATTTGAATATTATTCGAACTCTACTCAATTAATTCGAAAAGCACCCCCATCCTCAAAAAACCCAGCCTGGACCCTGACATGATCTCAAATTTCCGTCCCATCTCGAACCTTCCCTTTCTGTCAAAATTTCTGGAACATGTTGTCGTCTCCCAAATCAAGACCCACCTCCGCTCTCATGAACTATATGAATCATTTCAATCCGGATTCCGCCCTCAACACAGTACCGAAACCGTTCTCCTCAAAATCACTAACGACCTCCTCCTCTCTGCCGACTCTGGCCACCTCAGCATACTCATCCTCCTTGACCACACTGCTGCCTTTGACACCATCAACCACACCACTCTGCTATCCCGCCTACAAACTTCCCTCAACATCACTGGCTCTGCTCTCTCCTGGCTCAAATCATACCTCACCGACAGACATCAGTTCATCCACATCAACAGTTGCACCTCCTCCACCATCCCCCCTGCTGCAAGGTGTCCCTCAGGGCTCGGTGCTTGGTCCTCTCCTCTTTATCATCTTGTTCGTTGGTTCTATCATTCGTTGTCATGGTCTCCATTTCCACTGCTATGCTGACGACATCCAAATCTACATCTCCACAAAATCCATCACCCCGGCCACCCGCTCTACCCTCACCAACTGTCTGACTGAACTCCAATCATGGCTACAAGCCAACTTCCTCAAACTGAACTGTGACAAATCTGAAATAATACTCATCGGCCTAAAATCCCTCGCTACATCAACACAAAACTTCACCCTCAGCATCGACAACACCACCCTCTCTCCTCCTCCATTCATCCGCAACCTTGGTATCATCTTAACAATAACCTCTCATTTGAACATCACATCAGCCGCCTCACCCAAACTGCCTTCTTTCACCTCAGAAATATTGCCCGTCTCCGTCCATTACTCTCCTTCTCTGCCACTGAAACTCTCATCCATGCTTTCATCACCTCAAGACTGGACTACTGCAACAGCATCCTCTACGGCTCATCATCCAATGTCCTCAACAAACTTCAGTACATCCAAAACTCTGCTGCCCGCGAATCCGTGTATCATTCGTTAATTCGTTTTTCAAAATAAAACCAAATATGAAAAAACAAAATAATGACTTGTTTTCCGATTTCCAATTTTTTGTTTAAATGGAAAATGGAAAAAAAGGATAACGGGCCGGGATTTGGGCCTTTCATACACTTTAAATATTTTCATCTCTCGCACATTGTGTGATTCGGAAGCCAAGTTTTTTTTGTTTGTTTTATTAAAATTATAATTATTATTATTATTATCGAAGAAATATACAAAGATATCACACAAAATATCAGGACAAAAACATTACATCAGTGAATAAAGGCAAAAAATAAATAAATAAAGGAGGCTCGAGGTACTTGTATAAAGACATCTGTGGAGGAACTTTTGAACTTCGCATAGGAGCGCTCCATTCTCAACTGCTTGTGGCCTACTTATGGCTTTATGCCTATCTTTTTTCAAGAGAGTGGTAAATCAGTTTGAGAGCATTATTCATTGATTTCACGTTCAGATTTTGTAATATTGTCCCTCAAACCCTGCCCTCACACTCAAATAGCCTCTGCTTGCGCTTAGATCTACTCTGTTCAACCTGATCTCACAGGAATACATGAAATGACCACGACCTCTTAACACCACATTCCGTGGTGGCAGCACGAAATGGGTTGAAATTATGTGCCGGTATCACAGAAACAATGCCAATGTAAAGTCAATTAGGATCCATTGTGGTGGACACACGGATTCCCTGATTCAACAACGTCCTGTATACACACAAAAACACGAAAGTGTTCTTGATATTAAAACGGCAAATATATTCCTCTGTTATAATTTCCCACCAATAATAATAAAAATAATAAGATGATAGTTCGGCTGTACTAGATATTTGATATAGGTCTATTCAAATATTCAGTCCCAAAAATGCCGTTTCTACAGTACTAGCTAAATTATCTGAATCATCATCATCATCCTTGCTTTTTAATAACATCTAGGTGCAGTGTCATTACTAGTTCGGCTTTACTAGACATTTGATATATTCAGTAGATGTATCTTTTTACGACTCTATTTTACAACAAGCCGCAAAAAACCTTCTGTCCCAAAAACGCCGTTTCTAGAGTACTATCTAAAATATCTAAAATTAGCCAACATCCTTGCTTTTTTTCTTAACGTAGTTCATCTAGGTGCAGTGTCATTACTAGTTCGGCTTTACTAGATATTAGATATATTCAGTAGATCTATCTTTTTACGACCCTATTTTACAAGCCGTAAACAAACCTACCGTCCTAAAAATGCTGTTTCTAGCGTATTAGCTAAAATATCAAAAATTAGCCGACATCTTTACTTTTTCTTAACATAGTTCATCTAGGTGCAGTGCAATAACTAGTTCGGCTTTACTAGATATTAGACACATTGGGTAGATGTATCTTTTTACAACCCTATTTAGAACCCTACTTTGCAAATCAGAAGAACTACAACTATGTTGCTGATATGTATCAAGCTGCATGGCGCGGTCCGAGGGAACTGTAGTTTTTAAAAAAATATAAGAGTTTTTCCTAGATTTGGAAGTTTTAGCCTAAATACTGAATTGAGAGTACACTGTGGACTTCAAGGTGATGGTAAACACACTTGTGTAATCAGATTTTAAATATCTAATTTCTAAATGGGTGAAAATTAATTTTATCCATATTTAACCCATATCTGACAGCACCCCCAGTTGTTGACTACACTCACATGATAGTTGAGGTCAAGACACTGGACTCGACCCTCACTTTTAAATCTCATATCAAGAAGGTCTCTAACACCATCAATTTTAATCTACAAAATTTTAAACAAATCAGACCCTTTCTGACAGTCGGTGTCGCTAGGACGTACCTGTACTGTATGATTTTATCTCACATCAACTACTGCTTCACAAACTGGTCTTTCACAGGTGTGACAACACTCAAACCCATTGAACAATTATACAAGAGAGCATTAAAGGTATTTGAGAAAAAAAACAAAACACACTCACACCATCACTGCAACATCTTAAAAAAGTATGATTTTTTAGTTTTGATAATTTTAAGCTTTTTAAACAGGCATGTGTCATCTACAAAGTTCTACATGGACTATGTGCGCCACCTCTGGTAGAATTCATTCATAAAAAGAAAGCCCGACAGGGGCATTGGGACAAGGGCTGCTACCAGAGGGATTTGTGAGGTGCAATTTAGATGATCAACCTTTACTCAGAATGTTCTGTCAGTTCAGGGAAGTTTAAACTGGAACAAGTTACCCGTCAAGATAACAGAGTGTCCATCTTTTGGGTCTTTTAACTTAAAAATTGGACCCTAGACAATCAAATCTGTGAGCCTTCTTAATCTGGCTTGTCTTTTGTATGTGTGTTGTTATTTATATGTGTGTGTATGTGTACATGAACTTGTAGGTATTTATGCATGTTTGTACATGTACACTGTTTTACATTGGTCTTTTGTATTGTAATGTGCTGACCGTTTTTATGTTCATCGTTTGGGGACTGCGGATGAAATTTAGCATGCATGCTAACGCCGGCATATTTACATTACATCATGTACACTGAACAAAAATATAAACGCAACACTTTTGTTTTTGCTCCCATTTTTCATGAGCTGAACTCAAAGATCTAAAACATTTTCTATACACACAAAAGACCATTTCCCTCAAATATTGTTCACAAATCTGTATAAATCTATTAGTGAGCACTTCTCCTTTGCCAAGATAATCCATCCCACCTCACAGGTGTGGCATATCAAGATGCTGATTAGACAGCATGATTATTGCACAGGTGTGCCTTAGGCTGGCCACAATAAAAGGCCACTCTAAAATGTTCAGTTTTATCACACAGCACAATGCCACAGATGTCGCAAGTTTTGAGGGAGTGTGCAATTGGCATGCTGACTGCAGGAATGTCTACCAGAGCTGTTGCCCGTGAACTGAATATTCCTTTCTCTACCATAAACCGTCACCAAAGGCGTTTCAGACAATTTGGCAGTACATCCAACCGGCCTCACAACTGCAGACCACGTGTAACCACACCAGCACAGGACCTCCACATCCAGCATGCTCACCTCCAAGATCGTCTGAGACCAGCCACCCGGACAGCTGCTGCAACAATCGGTTTGCATAACCAAAGAATTTCTGCACAAACTGTCAGAAACCGTCTCGGGGAAGCTCATCTGCATGCTCGTTGTCCTCATCGGGGTCTCCACCTGACTGCAGTTTGTCGTCGTAACTGACTTGAGTGGGCAAATGCTCACATTCGATGGCGTCTGGCACGTTGGAGAGGTGTTCTCATCACGGATGAATCCCAGTTTTCACTGTTCAGGGAAGATGACAGACAGCGTGTGTGGCGTCGTGTGGGTGAGCGGTTTGCTGATGTCAACGTTGTGGATCGAGTGGCCCATGGTGGCGGTGGGGTTATGGTATGGGCAGGCGTATGTTATGGACAACGAACACAGGTGCATTTTATTGATGGCATTTTGAATGCACAGAGATACCGTGACGAGATCCTGAGGCCCATTGTTGTGCCATTCATCCACGACCATCACCTCATGTTGCAGCATGATAATGCACGGCCCCATGTTGCAAGGATCTGTACACAATTCCTGGAAGCTGAAAACATCCCAGTTCTTGCATGGCCAGCATACTCACCGGACATGTCACCCATTGAGCATGTTTGGGATGCTCTGGATCGGCGTATACGACAGCGTGTTCCAGTTCCTGCCAATATCCAGCAACTTCGCACAGCCATTGAAGAGGAGTGGACCAACATTCCACAGGCCACAATCAACAACCTGATCAACTCTATGCGAAGGAGATGTGTTGCACTGCGTGAGGCAAATGGTGGTCACACCAGATACTGACTGGTTTTCTGACCCTCCCAATAAAGCAAAACTGCACATTTCAGAGTGGCCTTTTATTGTGGCCAGCCTAAGGCACACCTGTGCAATAATCATGCTGTCTAATCAGCATCTTGATATGCCACACCTGTGAGGTGGGATGGATTATCTTGGCAAAGGAGAAGTGCTCACTAACACAGATTTAGACAGATTTGTGAACAATATTTGTGAGAAATGGTCTTTTGTGTGTATAGAAAATGTTTTAGATCTTTGAGTTCAGCTCATGAAAAATGGGAGCAAAAACAAAAGTGTTGCGTTTATATTTTTGTTCAGTGTATGTACTGTTCATTAATATGCACTGTCCCGACAAAATAAACCAATAAATGAAACAGTTCCTTTATCCCCTTGATTCCTGAATGTATTTGCTGTATTATTATTATGTATTATATAAAAAAAATAATTATATGTGCTTTTGCTTTCAAGCTGATGCTAAATTAAGTGGAGATTGTTATAGATGTATACAAAGAATAGATATACATTTAGGTATGATACAAATTAGCAACAACAGGAATAAATGGTAAAAAATGGTAAAAAAAAATAAATAAAAATAAAATAATATTAAAACACATTTTCCCGTCTCAGGTATGTAGATTTTATTGATGCCACACAATTATTTTCAATGTCCTGACTATAACACCAACTATTATAATCCATTGTGAAACAGAGCTCAAGCTTTTCACTTAGAACACTGGTGCTAGGAAGAGCATCATGATTTCCATCAGAGTCTTCATCACTGCTGCTCCTGTTGTCAGTACTATTGCTGCTTTCATCACCTGGTGTAGAAAAAAGAAATCACTGTTTAAGAGTGCAGACATTTTTATCTATATTATATACACATCTTGTACACATGGTTACATTCACAAACATATGGCCATGTGTAAACGGCAAAAAGCTGAAACTCTACACGAAATTATAGCATTATTACTGCTAGTTTTTTATAAGATTATCTATTTGGCCTGTTGCTTTAGGACAGCATGAAGTGGGGAAATAGAGAATGGGGGAATGACACGGGCCGCAGGCCAGGATCGAGCCTGCGACCGCTGCAGCGAGGCAGCGCCTCTGTGCATGAGGTATGTGCATGTTGCGTACAGACTAAACTCCTAGGTGATGAAACCGGCAGCAATAGGGGCGTCGGTAGCTTAGTGGATAGTGCCGACGTGGTGTAGGAGTGTAGTCTTCATCAGTATCCCCACTGTCAAGACAGCTGTCGTCACTTTCGACTGGTGGAACCCTGGTTTGAAGTCCACCTGGTCGCTTCCCATAGAACATTGATGCATTAATTTTGTTCTGTGTTGTGGAAAAGTACAAAAATTGCATTTACAGTTGCAATCAAAATTATTCAACCCCCATTGCATATTAGGCTTACTGGCAAAATGTACAATTTTCAGCTGTTTGCAATAAACAAAGTAGACAAGAACAGTTGAAATAGTTTAATAAAACTAATATTACCATGGTTTTTATCCAAATTCAACACAAAATGCTACTTTTAATCACTACTGCAGTCTCAAAATTATTATAAAATTATTCAACCCCCTGTCTCAAGCACACCTGATGCAACTAATCAAAATTATTCAACCCCCTGTTTCAAGCACACCTGGTGCAACTAATCAAAGGCTTCATTAGTTCAGGTGTGCTTGAGATAGAACACATAAATACCTGGACTGGCTAGGGGTTTGTTGAGAGTGACGTTTGATTGCATGTTAGAAATATGGCTAAGTCAAAAGAATTGTCCAAAAAGTTCAGAGAAGAAATCATTGCCTTGCACAAACAAGGAAAAGGATACAAAAAGATAGCAAAAGCTCTGAATGTTCGTAGAGATACAGTTAGAAGCATAGTTTGCAAGTTCAAAGTTAAAGGAACAGTGGCTACACTACCTGGACGTGGCAGAAAGAGGAAACTATCAGCGGCTACCACCAGATTCCTGAGGAGGCAAGTGGTCAAAAACCCTCGAGTGACTGCAAAACACCTGCAGCAAGACTTGGTGGCAGCAGGCACTGCGGTTTCAGTTTGCACAATAAGGCGCATACTAAACACTGAAGGGCTCCATGCCCAGACTCAATAAGGCGCATACTAAACACTGAAGGGCTCCATGCCCAGACTCCAAGACGTACACCACTACTGACCCAAAAGCACAAGAAAAGTCGGCTCCAATATGCTCAAAACCATATAAATAAGCCACAGAAGTTTTGGAATTCTGTTCTGTGGAGCAATGAAACAAAACTGGAATTTTTCGGGCCTATGGAACAGCGGTGTGTCTGGAGGAAGAAGAATGAAGCATATGCTGAAAAGAACACCCTGCCTACAGTGAAGCATGGCGGTGGCTCAGTGATGCTCTGGGGCTGCTTTGCTGCCTCTGGCACTGGAAACCTGCAGCGTGTGGAGGGCACGATGGATTCAGTCAAGTATCAGGAAATCTTAGGTAAAAACTAGGGATGCACCGAAATGAAAATTTGTGGCCGAAGCCGAATAATATTAAACGCTTGGCCGAATACCGAGTACCGAATACCGAATATCGTTGTTTAGTTTTTCATTAGTTTTTGCAGATGAACCCCCTCCAGATTAGTGTTGTCACGGTACCAAAATTGGATCCCACTGTACGATACCAATGAAAATATCATGGTTCTGAGTAGTATCACGATACCACAGCAAAAATGAGGCAGATGTGCCTTTTGTCATTTATGAAAAGATAAATCACTTTTCTATTATAGGCTACATCAATGATATTTCAATGGAGTAAATTACTTATTGACTTATTCATACTTCAAAAACAGCATCAATGAGTGATTAACATAGGGGGGATCAAAATAAAATAATTAAAATAAGAATCAACCAGCCACCCTCCTCCCCTGACAGTCCCTTCATAAGTAAAGAACAGTCCCTAAAGTGCGGTGAGGTTTGTGGGCCATGAACGGCTCGTTTCTCCTCTGACACATCACATACCTGTGTTCCGCTGGCTCGGCTGTTCAGGTACTTCTGGGCAGTCCACACGCCAAGAAGAGGATATTATTGGAGCCGACTTATCCGTCGGCGGTAAGCCGATGGCCGCCGTATTTGACAGGAATACATTACTGTCTGTGTCTGTGACCCCCGTTCAACCGACAACCGATGGGATTCGCCTTTCGTTTCTGCTGGTGGTTGAAATCTGTAGGCTGCTTGCACAGCGCGCTGAATGATTTAAGCCTATTTTGCTCGCTCAAAACTATTTTTAGTCGCAAATGCAGTGAGGGACGGATCGCCACACTGCCGACGTTTTACTCCACGTGTCACGGCACGCTGTTTGATTGCGTTACCAAAACACGCCGCTATTATTCTGCCTTGCTTTTAACTTATTCCACCGAATACCGAATGTGTGTTTTTTTGCAATATTCGGCCGAATATTCGGTGCATCCCTAGTAAAAACGTCATGCCGTCTGTGAGGAAGCTGAAGCTTGGGCGTCATTGGACCTTCCAACAGGACAATGATCCTAAGCATACCTCAAAGTCCACCAAGGCTTGGTTTCAGAAGAAGAAATGGAAGATTCTAGAGTGGCCATCACAGTCGCCTGACTTGAACCCCATAGAAAATCTCTAGTGGGATTTGAAGAAGGCGGTTGCAAAACGCACACTCACGAATATTACTGAACTGGAGGCCATTGCCCATGAAGAATGAGCTAATATTCCTCAGGAACGCTGTCTGAAGCTGGTGTCTGGCTATGCATCACGTTTGCAGCAGGTCGTAACAGCAAAAGGGTGCTCTACTAAGTAGTGAAGATGCTTGTCATGAAGGGGTTGAATAATTTTGAGACTGCAGTAGTCATTAAAAGTAGCATTTTGTGTTGAATTTGGATCAAAATGCTTGTAATATTAGTTTCATTGAACTACTTAAACAGTTCTTGTGTAATTTGTTTATTGCAAACAGCTGAGAAATTGTATATTTTGCCAATAGGCCTAATATGCAATGGGGGTTGAATAATTTTGATTGCAACTGTATATCCCAGCATGCTACTTTTATAATGATTATAGAAATTAACTAGAGTGGCATTTCCCAAAGAAAATGCATGTGAGTGCTGAAATCCACCTAAATACAGCATTATTTCTATGCTGCCGTTATGGCCGAATGTGGCGAATTCATGAGTCGCGACAAACATAGATCTTCAAATAACGTAAAAATTACTCGCCACATTAAGTCTATTCCAATATGTCAGCTGTAGAAGCAAACAGTAAGCTGGCACGTATTGTTACCTTAGCACAACTTACCTCATATTGAACAATTTCTCCAAATTTACAGCGTCCACACACAGCGGTTGTTAGCCAAGGTGTTACCTTCCATGAACCGGATGTAGTTGTCACTCCGACCGGTCCGATAAGAAACCAGTGCTTGCAAAAGAAAAAAGCATGGCTTCCGGAGAGATGAAAATATTTAAAGTGTATGAAAGGCCCGAATCCAGCCCGTTATCCCTTTTTTCCCATTTTCCATTTAAACAGAAAATCGGAAATCGGAAAACGAGTCATTATCCGTTTTTTCATTTTGGTTCTGGAAACAAATTTTGAAAAAACAAGTCATTATTTTGTTTTTTCATATTTGGTTTTATTTTGAAAAACGAATGAACGAATGATACACGGATTCCCGCCTCCTCACCCACACCCGCTCCTGTGAACATATAACCCCTGTCCTGCAAAACCTACACTGGCTCCCTGTCCCATACAGAATCAATTTTAAGATTCTCCTCCTCACCCACAAAGCCCTCCACAGCCAGGCCCCCTCCTACCTCACGGACATATTCCACCACCACACTCCCTCCTGCAACCTTCGATCATCCAACAAAAACCTCCTCTCGCCTCCACACAGGACCAAGCACCGAACCTGAGGCGACAGAGCCTTCTCCATAGCCGCCCCCTCCCTCTGGAACACCCTCCCTATACACATCCGTGACTGTCCAAATCCATCCACCTTCAAATCTCTCCTCAAAACCCACCTTTTCAAATCCGCTTTTAACCTTTAACATTAGCTTTTCGTTCTGTTTCTCATGAGCCCTCCTTTTCTTTGTTTTGCACTATGCTTTTAAACCTTGTTGTTGTATATTGTCCTTGTCTTCTGTTTATCTCTTTGCACTTATATGTATGTACTTCTTTTCTTGGGTTTTAAATGTAAAGCGCCTTTGAGAGCTGTAAAAGCGCTGTATAAATAAAATGTATTTGAGAGCTGTAAAAGCGCTGTATAAATAAAATGTATTATTATTATTATTATTATTATTATTATTAATAAACATTTTACATAAATAAATGCATTGTATTTGTGTTTTGTACATATTTACTACTCCTGTAACGTATCACCACAACTCGCATCTTTCTCAGCACGGCTTGTTCAACCAGTGAGACTGACCTGGTAGCGCGTGTTGTGCAGTACAATACATCACCTCAATACAGCATCTACGTATTGTTTACATTTTGTTTATAATCAATATTAATTGTGCTTGGAGTACAGAGGTAGAGGAGGTAGCTCAGTGCTTCACAAACACCTGTATTTTCACTAAAACCTTACTATTTAAAACTGAACTTAAAGTGAAACTTTAAAGCCACACTCCAAATCCTAAAATGTTTTACTGAAAATGCATGTGTTAGGTAAGTACTGAGCATACAACTGGATTAAAATGTTGCTCATAATTTAGCTTGCTAACCGGAGCCAAAGGCTCACAGCTGCAGCTTCATGTTCACATTTCTGTAGCTAACTATAGCGAAAGCCTTGAATCACAGTGTATCTTCTGCCTCAAAGCTAAAGCTAATTTATACTTCTGCATCTAATCGACGCCGTAGCTATGGCGTAGGCTCCAAGTCGACATAGAGCCTACGCCATAACCTACGCCATAGCCTGATGTGCACCTCCCCAGAAATGTAACTACATGTCGCAGTGACGCAGATCTCCTATCTGTTTCTGTATACTAACACTTTGATCAGAGTCGCAGTCCTATATGCTTCTCTGAGCTTCTAGTGCAGTTACCCACCCACAGTTCTATACAAACGGTGTCTGTCCCCCGACCACCTAAATTATCTAAATCTAAAATTAAACAAAGAGGAGTTGCGCATAACAACCTCATAAAACTTAAAACCTCTTCTGTGACAGAAAGACAAAACAGAAGAATTAAATGCGGACTGTTAAATATCAGGTCTCTATCATCTAAAGCAGTGTTAGTAAACAAATTAATATCAGAAAATCATATTGATTTACTCAGCCTCACTGAAACCTGGCTGTGTCAGGATGAATACGTCAGTCTAAATGAATCCACTCCTCCCAGTCATAATAATACCCACATTCCTCGAGGCAGCGGCCGAGGAGAGGGAGTTGCAGCCATTTTTGACTCTAGTCTGTTAATCAGCCCTAAACCTAAACTAGATTATAATAAATCTGAAAGCCTCGTTCTTAGTCTTTTACATCCGACCTGGAAAACCTCGCAGCCACTTTTATTCGTTATAGTGTACCGTGCTCCTGGCCCGTATTCTGAATTTGTATCTGAATTCTCAGAGTTTTTATCCAGTTTAGTTCTTAAATCAGATAAAGTTATTATTGTAGGCGATTTTAACATTCATGTCGACGTTGATAATGACTCCCTGGCTATCGCGTTTCTCATTATTAGACTCCATTGGCTTCAGTCAGGGTGTACATGAACCCACTCACTGTTTTAACCATACCCTCGATCTAGTTCTGACGTATGGAATTGAAATTGATAACCTAACAGTTTTTCCACAGAATCCCTTGCTATCGGATCATTATTTGATTACTTTTGATTTCTTTTTACCTGATTACACGCCACTCAGCAACATTTACTATTCTAGATGTTTATCAGATAGTGTTGTCGCAAAATTTAAGGAAATGATCCTTCCGTCGTTAAATTTAATACCATGTCCTTCAGTAACAGAGGTTTCCCGTACCGACTTTAACCTCTCCCGAATTGATCATCTTGTCGATAGTGCTGTAGACTCGCTGCGAACAACACTTGACTCTGTAGCTCCTCTTAAAAAGAAGTTAACAAAGGAAACAAAGTTCACTCCTTGTTATAACTCTCAAACCCGTAAGTTAAAACAAATATCGCGAAAATTTGAAAGGAATTGGCGATTAACCAAACTGGAAGAATCTCGTTTAATCTGGACAGACAGTCTCAAAACGTATAAGAGGGGCCTCCGCAATGCCAGAGCAAACTATTACTCAGCATTAATAGAAGAAAACAAGAACAACCCCAGATTTCTTTTCAGCAACAGTAGCCAGGCTGACTGAGAGTCACAGGTCTATTGAGCCTTGTTTTCCTTTAGCCCTTAGCAGTAATGATTTTATGAGCTCTTTTAATGACAAAATTCTTACTATTAGAGGCAAAATTCATGACCTCCTGTCCTCAGATAGTACCTAACCTCAAACACAGCTGTAAGACCTAATATATATTTAGATTGCTTCTCCCAGATTTCTCTTCAAGAACTGACCGAAGTGATTTCTTCATCTAAATCATCAACGTGTCTCTTAGACCCCATCCCAACTAGGCTACTTAAGAAGTCTTACCTTTAGTTAACACTCATATATTAGATATGATCAATATATCGTTATTAACAGGCTATGTACCACAGTCTTTTAAGGTAGCTGTAATTAAACCTATCCTAAAAAAGCCCACCCTGGATCCAGAGGTGTTAGCCAACTATAGACCAATATCTAATCTTCCCTTTCTTTCAAAGATCCTTAAGAAAGTAGTCGCAGACCAGCTGTGTGATTTTCTCCATGATAATAATTTATTTGAGGAATTTCAGTCAGGATTTAGAGTGCATCATAGCACTG
>NC_065523.1:922627-922791 GCF_006386435.1 Epinephelus moara | reverse complement strand
TATGTCAAAGATCCTTAAGAAAGTAGTCGCAGACCAGCTGTGTGATTTTCTCCATGATAATAATTTATTTGAGGAATTTCAGTCAGGATTTAGAGTGCATCATAGCACTGAGACAGCACTAGTTAAAATTACAAATGATCTTCTGATTGCTTCAGACAAAGGAC
>NC_065523.1:919469-921449 GCF_006386435.1 Epinephelus moara | reverse complement strand
ATCCGTTGTGAGGGTCCTAAGGACAGAGGGATGTGGTATGCTGTAAAGCCCTGTGAGGCAAACTGTGATTTGTGATATTGGGCTTTATAAATAAAATTGATTGATTGATTGACTGATTGACTGATTGATTGATTGACTGATTGACTGATTGACTGATTGACTGATTGATTGATTGATTGACTGATTGACTGATTGATTGATTGGCTTATTTTGTAGGTGAATAGGATAGTGAGATACTGGCTATATTTGCATTTGTAGTAGTGATGAAACAGTGAAAAACAGAAACAAAATGAGGATATATTTGACTGTATTCATAATCAATATGCTACAATAATATAAATAACCAGCGCCAATTAATCACTCAATGACAATGTGTGTGTGGGGGCAGGGCATAAGCACATAGAGTGCAGTGCAACTTTTTTCTGCAACGTTCAAAAACTGTTCGTCTCGTCACAAATCAGTGGTCTGGTCACAACCGGGCTTGACCAACACCACTCCTTTTGGCTAAACCTAAACAATCCAACTAACGAAGGCATCAAGCAAATCACAGGAAGAGTACGGCGGTGTATTCCTTCACTATCCTGGGAAGCTGTTGTATTGTGTAGCAGTGAACAGGAAAAAAAAACAATAGGGGCTGAATCCAAATGTCTGGACTTCATGAGACTTGCAGAATATTATTTCTGTATTGTTGAATACAAAACAGCAACATTTACCAAAGGTAACGGCACTAGAGATGTAACGGTATGAAAATTTCGTATCACGGTTATTATGACCAAAATTATCACGGTTATCATTATTATTATCATTATAAGTATTGTTGAAATGTGCTCAAAATGTTCAAAAAGTACTTATATACCCACACTGAAATCAATTAAGCAAGTTTTTGAACGTGTAAAATAGTTATTGATAGTTAGGCCTATTAAAATGTTACTTGAATTGTGTAGGCCAGAAATAATATTCAACCAAATCATGATACAGAAATATGTACAGGTATAGTCCGTAAAGACAATGAAAAGAATTTTATCATTGCAGCCTAACAGGCTGCACAGTGTAATAGGCTAAAAAATTCGATTCGATATACTGTGTCTTATCTGTGAAATAAAAGTAAATACAAGCTTAGTTTCTGCCGAGAGGAATAGTTTCAGAAACAGACAGGAGGTCTGCGTCGCCGTGACGTGTATAGTTCTGGGGAGGTGTATGTCAGGCTACGGTGTAGGCTACGGCGTAGATTCAACAATTCATAAATTTCCTGCTAAAAGGGGATTTATGGTTGTGCGTAGACCCTACGCACGTAGTCTACCCACGTCACCTTCAGCATTGTGAGCATTTTTACCTCTGTGGTGATGTGGTGTCTGTTTCATTCTGCAGTTACACCTCCAAAACACTAGTCGGTGGTAGAGGTTTGTGTGAAGTGCTGCAAAGTTTAGTTGATTCAAAACACACATTAATATGGCTTAATAGAGACAATTTCAAGTGTCTCACAAGTGCGCAAATCCGCTTCACTATAACTCGCAGCATTGACAGACAAACACTTGTCTTTATCCGGACACATTTTCCCCACAAATACAACATGCTACATTATTAGCACAAGCCTTTGGCATTTTACATTGTATAAATTAGCCTAGCGGCTAGCGATCTTTCCCTCTTCTCATATAAAACCAGGGACAACAGCAACATTTACCAAAGGTAACAGCACTAGAGATGTCACGGTATGAAAATTTCATATCACGGTTATTGTGACCAAAATTATCACAGTTATCATTATTATTACAGGGTTCGACATAACCCATGGCCCGATGGCCAGGGGCCAATCAAAAAGTGTGTCGGGCAAGTAGACTGACAGGTCACAGGCCCGCTCGGGCCAGTGACGCTGTAAGGCTTTTTTTGTCAGGGGAACAACTCCAGCGGATTTTTATCCCACTTTTCTCGAGCCTTCAGTGGATTTATTGGGCTTTTTGGCCAAAGGTGCCCTCACCTTTG
>NC_065523.1:912897-918730 GCF_006386435.1 Epinephelus moara | reverse complement strand
GGAGTCGACAAGTCTCTCTCTCTCTCTCTCTCTCTCTCTCTCTCTCTCTCTCTCTCTCTCTCTCTCTCTCTCTCTCTCTCTCTCTCTCTCCCCCTCTCTCTCTCCCTCTCTCTCTCTCCCTCTCTCTCCCTCTCTCTCGGCCAGTAAAACTCTGAACTACTGGCCCGGGGGGCCAGTGGGGAAAAAATGTTATGTTGAACACTTTATTAGTATTGTTGAAATGTGCTCAAAATGTTCAAAAAGTACATACACACACTGAAATCATTTTACTCCAATCACAGCCGTCACTTTGACCAATAGAAACACAGAGTTAGCTGCTGCCATAGACAACTGTAGGGCAACAACACCCCAGCCTTTCTCATATTTCCTCTAGGTGATGGTGTGAAACAGCAGAGGCACTTTGTCAACCCGCTGAGTACTGCCATTAGCATCCAGGGTTTTTTCGGACCTAATTGTATTGCGGAGTTTTGCACAGCGGCGACCGGGGTTTTTTCGGACCTAATTGTATTGCGGAGTTTTGCACAGCGGCGACCGGATCTTTGCTCTCAAAACACAAAAAAATGTGATGGCACAACAGTCTACTTCAGTACATTATTCTATGCTATCTTTTGATTTTCACATTGGCTAGTCATCCTGTTTAATTTGTCTTCTGATTAAATCGGAACCGTTGAAAGAAGTTGTAGGAAGCCTCTGCAAGTAATTGGTTGCTGGCAGACACTCTGTGCTGCAATAAATGGTTAATCAGCAGTGCCGTGCACTGTAGAGCCGATGCGCTGCTGGTTCTGCCGGCCTGAATAGAATATAATGTCAATAGCCTTACTGTTGTGTACAGCCTTATAGACTGAGCTGAGTAGTGATGCGCGGGTCAACCTGTAACCCACGGGACCCGCAAATGGACCTGCGGGTCGGGCAGCAGTGATCGTCTGTTAAATCGGTCTGTAAATGATATTTTGATATTATTGGCTATTACTGTCATGGCATCCGAAGGTACTGATGCGTTGAGCAGGTGACAGTCCGTGGTCGTTTTCAAAACACACTTGTGTCACGCACTCCAAAAGAAACTTGTTGAAACTTTAAACAATAATTTATTGTACAAAACAGGGGAAACAAACGTTGACAAAAAGGGTTCTATAATTCATATTAAATTCAAAAGATAACGAAAAAACAGCTACAAGTTAGAGGGAATAGTGATAAAGTGGTAAAACTTGGCACTGATCCACAGCCTCAGACAGATGCGCTCAAGAGTGCCGTGCGCACAAGCTCAGTTGGTAGGCTATACTATATTTTCACATTTTTAACAATGCAATTTAAAAGTTTTGATTTTTATTGATAACCTACATTTACCAACAACAAAAAGACTACATTTAGCACCAAAAAAATATGTTAAAAAAAAAAAAACAAATAAAAAAATTTTAAAAAGTAAATAAAAAACGAATATCGAATACCAAATTTTCATAACGAATACCTACCCATAGAAACGAATATTTGAATATCCGAATATTTGGGTACAGCCCTACTCAGAACCGTGATACTTTCACTGGTATCGTACCGTGGGTCCCAATTTTGGTACCGTGACAACACTAACAGATTCTGTAACGTTCTTTGACGTAGATGAAAACAAATGCTGTACAAATATTCTTTCATTTGTTCCATTTTAGATGATAGCAGTGGACCAATTTCATATTATGTTTACTTACTTACTTAGCACTTATCTCTTGTTTAGAATAGAAACTCAATAAAATTTATGTTGTTGACACCAAAAACCTGTAAGGTCTACTTTTTTACACAGAAAATTCACAGGAGGAATCGATAAGGGAATTGATAAAGAATCGGATCGATAAGCAGAATCGATAATGGCATTGATATCAATCAAATCCTATCAATTCCCATCCCTATTATAGACGGTCCGTTATTTATCATTCCCTCTGTTTTTATATTTTTATTTTTATTCCGCTCCTGTTGGCTTCATAAAGTTAATGCATTGTGCCGTCATTTCAAACTCAACACTCCCTGAATTTGTTTCAGATTAAAAGCCCCTTATAACCTCAGCTGAGAGAATCCCTCCATTTTCTAAATAGACTTTTATTGTGAAACATTTGTAGGAACTTGTTGTGGAGGATTCGTTTTTTAGGTGACCACAGCAACATTTTGGCTGGCACATCAACAGACACAGTGACTGAAATAATAGTAAAAGTAATAAAAATAGAACAAGAATAACCTGATGACATCACGCATGTCATGAAAGACGACCGGGGATAATTGGTGTGTACCATCGTGTTGTGTGTCATGTCTGTCGGCCAAGTCACGGCACGATTTTATGACTCCACAATTGTGTAATGTGACAGAGTGACTTTCAGAATGGGCAGAAAAGTCGTGTAGTGTGTACCAGGCACAGGTACACTCGCTGTATAGTTGTGGGTGGTGGTCACTGAGATGGCTCATCAAATTTGAAGTGTTACCCCCATTCGCAGAGACTTTTTTTCTGCATTTTCTGCAGACAGGGTGACTATGTTCAATTAGTTTCCCCTCAGCATCCTTATAAAATCCAAAATACGTCCAGACTTCAGACTTTGTCCTTTTAGAGGGGGAAAAAATCTCCGGAGCACTGTCCGTGCGGGTGCCTTCGGTGCCTTCCGCTATGTTTTCAGAGGCCAAACATACTGCGAACAAACTGCGCATGCACGCCTGTGTCTGAGGGACTACTGCTGCTGCTGCTTTTCCAGGTAATGAGCAGTATCACCATGAGTTTGTCAAAGTGCGGTAACCAAACATGGTTTTAATGATAATTAAAATTTGAAATGGTAATACTAACCCTCATGAATTTTACTGCAGTTTATCATTTTACCGGTAATTGTTACATCCCTAAACGGCACAAAATTTGGCTCCATTACAACTCACAGGATTCACCAACAAAACAACTGTCTTATTATACTAAACACGTTTTCCAAGCAAATACAACATGCTAACATTATTTGCGCCAGCCTATGGCATTTTACATTGTATAAATTAGCCTAGCAGCTAGCGATTTTCCCTCTTCTCATATAAAGTCAGGGACAACAGCAGCATTTAATAAAGGTAATGGCACTCAATTTGGCTCCATTACAACTCACAACATTCACCGACAAAACAACTGTCACACTAAACACGTTTTCCAATATACAACATAGCGCCAGCCTATGGCATTTTATAGGGTTGGGAATCTCTCTGTCATAGACGATTCGATACGTATCTAGATACACGGGTTACGATACGATTCAAAAACGATATATTTTTAATACAGGACGATTTGATACGATTCGATACAATTCTACGGTTAACATTTGTTGATGTAGACATTAATCATACATTATAAAATAAAGAAGCCAATTCTATAAAAGTGACATTCTGATGTAGCGTTCACACCGGGCGCGAGTGAAGCGAATTACTCACTCGTAACGTGAGTAACGCGCCGTGCGTAACGCCTGAGTTTAGACGCCTGACCATTTTGTTAATTCGCATTATCGCGTCATTCGCGCGAGTAGCAGGGAAGCCGGCTGTGCTAATTGGAGCTAAGCTAGTGCTAACGTTCATAATACAACCATTCTGCAAACTAATTAAGGACACATATTTACAGAACTTACCATGTAGACCAGTCGCCTCGGCGACTTTCACCCAAGCCTGCTCCTTTTTGTTGCGGTCTCTGTAGAGTAGACACGTAATATCATATAGCTCCGGGTAGCCGCACACCGCAATGGTAAGTTTCTCCTCCATCTCGGCATCAACAACTGGACGTCAGGGCATCAAGACGTCACTGACGACCATGGCTGAGATAACCGCCATCGCTGCTTTGTACCTGCTCTGGAAGTCCCAGAAGCGTCGGAGGGCCAAACGCCGTCATTTTTGGGTTCACCCTATCCTACATAAGCGCATCCAGCTCGGCGAGTTTCACCACCTCCTCCAGGAACTCCGTCTGGATGATAGCCGCTTGCAGCGGTACTTCAGGCTGACTGGGGCCCAGTTTGAGGACCTGTTGGCGAGGGTTGGTGCCAGGATCTCCCGGCAGGACACCAACTACAGGCGCTCCATTTCAGCTGTGGAGCGTCTGTCCACCTGTCTCCGGTAGTAGCAGTTTATTGTTGTGTCAACAACTGGATGTTGTTGACACATGCCAGTGACGTCGGGAGAATCTCAACACTGATTGGCTTTCGCGGCACAGCGTCACGCAAATTCGCCTCAAAAGTTCAATATTTTCAACTCGAGCAATGAGGCATTGGATGCGAATTTCGTGTCTATCGCGCCGCGCTAGACACCTCTATTGCGTCCATCGCGTCGCGCTAGACGCGATGGACCAACTGGCGCGATGGACCACCTGGCGCGAATTCGCATCGCGCTAGACGCATCTTTGCATTGACTTTGTATGTAATCTTGCCGCGCAAATTTGCGAATTCGCGTTTCGTGTGAACGCAGCTTTACAGTATTTTCAGATTTGTAAAACACCACATCCCCAAGCATTGTTGCTGTATGGCACTGGCAAAAATAAAATAAAAATACAAACAACAACAATATCACATGTCAAATTTATTTATTTATTTTTTTTTTTTCTTCCACCCATATGATCGCATTTTTCACTGCCTGAACATACCCCAAAACTCACCAAACTTGGAATATAAGTCACACCTGGCGAAAAATTTTATAATCTATTGTCCTCCTGAATTTCCACCAATAGGTGGCACTATTATTAAGGAAAGTGTGTTTTGGCTCATAACTCCCATATACTTTGTCGCACATTCAAAAACCTTATATCCACGCTTAGTGAATTGTGCTGAATCTCGTGGTATAGGCCACGCCCATTTCCGCCTACCGTTTTTTTCCGCAAATTAGCAAAATTTCACAAACCTACTTTTTCGAACTCCTTCTAGGCAATTTCACCGATTTGCACGAAACTTTGCACACAGCATCTGTGGACCCTCCCGACAAAAAGTTATTAAAAGAATTTCATAGTCCAAACAATACTCAAGTTATTAAATAGCAACTTCCTGCAGATTTCGTTCTAAACAGGAAGTGCTGCATATCTCCACATTGGTGTATCCGAATGACATGAAACTCAGGTTACCACTTCCCCATGAGCCCCTGAGGCTCTCTGCAAAATGTCAGGCGATGACCACCAGGTGGCGCTCTTTAAATTGAAGTATTTTATATATCAACATCGGTTGGGCGGATTAACACAAAACTAATTATTGTCAATGCCCTCCTGAGGATATCTGACGAAGGACTTAACGATCCGCCACTAGGTGGCGCTCTGGTGGCCGGCTAATTTAAAATTTGGCACTGTGCCAACACCATAACACTCATGGAAATAAAATTGATAGGGGTGGTATAGACTGGCCCCTGTAACTCACACACCAAAAATGACCAGCAGGTGGCGCTATTTTCAATGCAAAAGCGTTTTTGGCTAATAACTCCCACATAATATGTCGCACATTGTTAAACCTTCTATTTATGTGTTCTCTGAATTCAACTGAATTGTGTGGTGTAAGCCAAGCCCACTTTCGCTGTAACTTTCCATTAGCTAAATCGCAACAAATGAAAAACGTACTTTTTCGAACTCCTCCTAGCCGATTTCACCGATTTGCACCAAACTTTGCATGTAGCATCTGTCAACCCTCCTGACAAAACGTTATTAAAAGAATTTTGATCGTCCATTAAACGGCCAAAATATAAAACAACAAATTCCTGCACATTGTTTTCAAAACAGACAGTCTTTCATATCTTGACCAAATACAGTCCAATTACCACAATACTTTTGCTGATTGTGTTCCATGGCCCGATGAGGGTTTGTGCAAAATTCGGTGCA